>NC_068938.1:45681307-45958807 GCF_016801865.2 Culex pipiens pallens
AATTTTTCCAATTTTTTTTTAAATTGAACTACCTTTAAAAATCTCAAATCAATGATTGTGTGTTCTCTTCCCAGAAATAATTTGCAAGATAGAGAATCAAGAATAGATTGATCAAACTAAGTAATTTGCCTGTCCATTGCTGGGCTCAGTTTTTGTAGATTATGGATCAAATATTTAAAAATTGAGCTGCAGATTTGAACATTGTTCCATTCAGTAACATCTCATTTATCTTGTAGTTTTAGCATTACATTGGTTAGGATGGTCCAAATCTGGGCTTACTTGGGGCTATCCCCTGAAATCAAAGATTGATCACTAGTCTAAGTTCCAAAATTTGAGCATTTTCTGACCACTGACCACCAAGTTTGGGCAAAATCGTCAAATTGTATGGAGAAAAGCAACTGTTTCAGTTTTTGAGCAATGGAAGGCGCAATAACTATCCAGTTCTTACCAATTTTCAGAACTAATATCTTCTTTAAATTTGGAAAAACTTTCCCGAAGACACCTTATTTTTTTGGGTTTTTTGCTAAAAAGTTATTAACCTTCGAAAATAGCAATTTCCGAGCGGACTGCTCTAAGGGGCTACATAGAAATAATTACCGTCATCTGGGGTGAATTGGGACTACAGTCTGAATAGGGACAGCAAAAATCCTTAGATCTTGTTGTCTTATTTTTGATTGTAGAACTTAAGTATGACCCCTGAAGAACCATAAAATAATTTAGTTGGATTCAATGTGGCGGCCAAAATGGAGGTCAAGAAATATTTCTGGTGTTTTTTTTAAGGTCTAATAAACCAAATTTCCAGTTTTTGCTTTTTGGGTGCTTTTGAAACCGTCATGGGTATTAAAAAACACCCAAAAAGCAAAAACTGAAAATTTGGTGTATTGGACCATTAAAAAAACAGATGCCGAATTTGATGTTAAAAATAAGCAAATAAAACATGCCGATTTCATTTGTTCCTGATTCGGTTATCCGAAGTCCTTTGAACTTCGGATAATCGAAACTTTGGATAATCGAGGCTTCGGCTAGTCGAATTTGGACTGTAAAATTAATAGCCCTCCTTTATTTGCATTAAAACCTTTAAACTGTTAACAAATGTTTTTTTCTACATTTTTCAAAATTTATCATAATTTCTCAAAAATATTTAGATTTTGTTTTCAAAAACGAAAGCATTTAATATGAAAAACATTTGAGTGAATTTCGACTATTATCAGAAATACAATTCTAATTTTATCGTTGTGGTTTTAAGAATATGGTTAGTTACATATCTGAGACCTTAGAGAAAAATGCTTGAGAAATATCTGTGTGTATTTTTTTATTACTTTTTCGTAAACCTTTTTTCCGAAACCACTCGTCCAAAATGCTTTCTTTTGGTCACATTTTTTAGTTTCCACCGTGGCCAATCTCCAATTTTTATTTAATATATCAAAAATCGGAAGATCAACTAAGTGAATCCTTATTATCAACTAATTTTCACTTTGTGCATGAGCTTGCGATTTTTAAAGGAAGAAATAAAATGATAAAAATATTCAAAACGTTAAAAAAATTTAAGCTGAAATTAAATTAATTAAACATCATTTTCAAATTGTATAATTTCTGATCAATAATTCATTTTCAAACTATTTAATTTCTATTTTTTGGATTTTACAGATTAGAATTTGCATTTTGAAAATTTAAAAATTTCTTTATTATTTTTTTTATAATTTCTTATTTCTGAATATCAATTGTAAATATTTTCCAAAGTTAATGTTGCCACCTTTTCAAAATGTACCAAAAAACAGAGAGCAAAAACAATATTAAAAAAATAGCTTCACAATTTTAATGGAAATAACTTATTTCGATTAAGTCTTTTTAGGACCAGCGACCAGGTCGGCTTGGAAAACAAATTTGAAATGTTTTTCCTGCTTTGATAATCATATACGACATGTTTGGGCTCGTTTAAAAAAATTTAGAATTTTTGTAACATGTTGCGGAACCGCGGAAAGTTTTTTTTCACGAAAAAATCATTTCGCCATCAGCTAGATATTTTGAAAACTAATGATGCAAAACAACTGTACTGATTTAAAGTGTGTTTTGAAACACTTTTAAAATAATAAAACCATAGCTTGTAGTTTTGATTTTTAACCCTCTCGACTTTGGTCAGAGTTTAGTGACATAAACTTCAGAATAATATTCGCAACGGCTAAATAAAGATTTAAACATTTTACACTTTCAAATTTCCAAATTTTCATAATTTTTGATTTCATATTTTTTGGTATAAGACAAAGAAATGCCAGAAATCAAAAATAAAAATAATAAAAACATAAAAAATGTAAGATAACAATTCAACAGAATAATATCAAAAAATCTAAAATTAAAAAAATTAAAAAATCTAAAACTGAAAAATTAATAAAATAATTAACACTTAAGAAATCCTAAACTAAAAAAATATCATTTTAAAATTAAGTTATTCAAAATCCAATAAATTATGTTTTTTCAATCTTAATTTTTGGATGCTTTAAATATTTTTATGTTTGAATTCTAGTATTCCTAAATTTATTTATTTTTACCAGAAAATTAGGTGATTATTGTAATAGCTTTTCCCTTATTTCAGCATTTTAAGATTCAGCGTTTTGATAGTCAGCTTCATGAGGCAATTCTTCAATATTATTTAAGCGAATACATTATTTTCAAACGTTATTTTCAGTCGCATCCAAATAAACAAATCAAAATCTCATCAACACATATTGCACCCGAAGAAATATCAAACGACGCTTTTTGTTTCTGTTCCTTTTCAGCTGCGTACCGCTTGAGAGAAGTCTTTTCGTAAACCTTTTCTTGACCGTTTCTTGAGATTTTTTTGTATGGAGTTTTAAGAGTCTACAGGACATTTTTTAAAATTTTCGTTCGAATGTAAAATATGGTTCTTGCAGCAAAATTCAGACTAAGATTTGATTTACAGGAAAAATGTAATCGATTTAAGAATTCTTACATAAAGTATTCTTTACTTTTAAAACAAAAATTTAAGATAATAATTACACATGATAATTTAAAAAAAAATCTGAAATTCCAAAAATGAAAAAAAAAATCAAAAACATAAAAAAATATAAAATAATTACAACTAAAATAATCCTCAAATTATGAAAAAACATTTTTTATCATTTTTAAATAAAGATATTCAAAAAATAATATTCAATCATTTCAATAAATTATGTTTTAATAATCTTAATTTTTTGATGCTTCGAATATTGGTATGTTTGAATTCTAGTGCAGACTAAGATTAGATTTACAGGATAAAACTAATCGATTTATGAATTCTTACATAAAGTTTTCTTTATTTTTAATTTAGCAAGGTTTCGTAAATATACAATTTCTAAACCATAAAATGTGCAGGATTTTGTTCCCAGAGTCAAGATATTGCTTGAACAAACATCGATTTTAATAAATGGTTACAATCCTAAATTATTAAACATGATTAGATCCCAGAAATAGAAAAAAAGGATTTCATTTGTGTGTTTTTTTGTTTTGCTTAGAAATATTCAGAGAGTCTTTTCTAGAACCACCACAGCCAATTTACATTATTTTTCCCCTTTATCTTGTAAAATCATATTGGTTATCAAAACTTATTTTAAAAATAATATAGTTTTGATAGTTATTTCAAAATAAATAAATAAGTGAATTGAAGATTTTAATTTGTTAATCGTGTTCGCATTTACAATTTTTATCGTACATTTTATTTTATTTCGAGAAGATGTGTCTCAGGAACTAATAGATCAATCTCCAATGGTTCTGAGTCTTTATACGATAAGAACAATAAAAGTTTTGCTTGATGTTGCTGTTATATCATTTTCATTGAAATACTTGTTAAACAGTTTGTACACTATTTTCAATAAATTGGATAATGTTAATTTTTGTGTTTTAACGAAATATGCACTTTAAAGCTTACTGTGGATTTATTTTTTTTATCGATAAAAAATAAATGAATTCTATGAATTCATAGACTTTTAAATATTTTGACTCTGGATATCTTTAATAATGTCTTTTTGATACTCTTTGGTTTAAATTTAACCGTTTATTCGATCAGAAAATTTTATTTTTAATTTATTTATTTTTTAAATTTCGAAGATAAGCAGCACTGCAACGATAGATTTAAATTTTATTAAAAAATTATCTTTAGAATGAAGATCTGATTAAATTTTTTTGTCATGTTTTAAAATTTTATTTCTGCTCAAATTCTGGACCAATTTTCAGAATACAATGAGTAATGAATTTAAATATGGCGTTTAGTCGGAATATTAAAGTTAAACATGAATCGTTTTAATGTTTGATGCAATCGAGGAAAATTTTAACGGTTACATATGCATTATTAACAACTCTTCCAGTGAACATTTTGGCGTTGAAAATTAATTTAATAAAATTTATCTTAATTTTTTAACACATTGAAATTAAACACAGGCACTGATTTTTTTTTCTTCAAATCTATTTATTAACAGATATTTATTATAGGCCTATAGTGTCGTTCAATTACCATGGAGACACTTCAGAAGCTGACATTTCATCGATTATATTTTTTTTGTATTTCATTAAAATTATTTATTTTTGAGAGCACCAGGAGCTTCGCAAAATATGAAATGGCTTCATTAGCTTAGAACAATTAAAATAAAACATTGTTTATGTTTGTTTATAAAATTTTAAGAACAACAAATATTCCAGTTATGAGTTTTATGTTGTGCTAGAAAAAATGAAAAATGTTAGATAAACCATCACAATTATCACACAGCTGAAAATATAAATCCAGACGGTTTAAAATTTCTCTCAGTATAAAATACAGAAAACATAATACTTATGGTTAGATAAATCAATATTTCTTTTAAAAAAAATTTTGCTTTCAAAAATTTGATTCAAGTTAAGTATATTTTAAATTTAGCGACGTTTTTCACGAAATTGGATTACAATTAAACAATTCAAGAAAATGTATAAAAAAAAACACTTTCTCTACTCCTTTAACACAAATTAGCTGTTAAAATAAAGAGAAAAAAATGACGAAGGAGTTTCTTCAACATTGAAAACTTAATATGAAAATCTTCGAAAACTTTTTTGCATACATTACATTACAATTTTACAATTCATCTCAATAATTATACCACAAACCAAGTGATGGTATAAATGATTTGCTGATTTTTATACTCCTTGAATTTTTGCACCCAAGCCCCCCCCGAACAAAAATCCTGGCTACGGCCCTGCAGTGGACACTTGACATTTTATTAAATTTATTTAAAAAAACTACTGGAATAATAAGATTCCTGTTAAAATAAAACAGATTTTATTTAAAATTATTTTTGAAATTTCAACTGAATTTATTTAAATAAATAGTAAATGGACTTAACAAAATTCCTGGAAAAAACTGAATTAATTTAAAATCAGACGGGACCGTGGTGTAGGGGTAAGCGTGATTGCCTCTCACCCAGTCGGCCTGGGTTCGATCCCAGACGGTCCCGGTGGCATTTTTCGAGACGAGATTTGTCTGCTCACGCCTTCCGTCGGACGGGAAGTAAACGTTGGTCCCGGACTAACCTAAAAAAGGTTAGGTCGTTAGCTCAGTCCAGGTGTAGGAGTCGTCTCCCTGGGTCCTGCCTCGGTGGAGTCGCTTGTAGGCAGTTGGACTAACAATCCAAAGGTCGTCAGTTCGAATCCCGGGGTGGATGGAAGCTAAGGTGTAAAAAGAGGTTTGCAATTGCCTCAACAATCAAGCCTTCGAACACCTAGTTTCGAGTAGGAATCTTGCAATCGAGAACGCCAAGGCAATGCTGTAGAGCGAATAATTTGATTTTTTTTTATTTTTGATAATTTAAAATTAGAATAAGAAATGTGACCAAATGGCCAATTGGAACCTGATCTAAATAATCCGGATCATGAAATCAGTTGACACTTGACATTTTTATAAAATTTATTTAAAAAAAAATACTGGATTTATAAGATTCCTGTTAAAAAAACAGAATTTATTAAAAATTATTTTGACATTTTAGTTAAATTTATTTTTAAACAAAGTTACTTGATTTATAAGAGTCCCTGAAAAATTTTGACTTTTCTTAAAATTATTTTGACAAATTAATCAAATTTATTTTAAAAACATGGTTACTGAATTTATAAGATTCTTCGAAAAATCTGAATTTATTTAAAATCATTTTGAAATTTTAATTAAATTTATTTCTTAAAATAGTTACTGGACTTAACAGATTCCTGGAAAAAAACTTAATTTATTTAAAATCATATTAAGAAATGTGACCAAATTGCCAATTGGAACCTGTTCTAAATAATCCGGATCATGAAACCAGTTGACACTTGACATTTCAATGAAATTTATAAAAAAAAAACTGGATTTATAAGATTCCTGTTAAAAAAAAAGAATTTATTTAAAATTATTTTGACATTTTAGTTAAATTTAATTTTAAACATAGTTACTTGATTTATAAGGGTCCCTGAAAATTCTGACTTTACTTAAAATTATTTTGACAAATTAATCAAATTTATTTAAAAAAAATATAGTTACTGGATTTATAAGATTCTTCGAAAAATCAGAATTCATTTAAAATCATTTTGCAATTTCAATTAAATTTATTTCTTAAAAATAGTTACTGGACTTAACAGATTCCTGGAAAAAATCAGAATTTATTTAAAATGAGAATCTGATGTGTGGCCAGATGGCCAATTGGAGCCTGTTCTAAATAATCCGGATCATGAAACCAGTTGACACTTGACATTTTTATTAAATTTATTTAAAAAAAAACTGGATTTAAAAGATTCCTGTTAAAAAAAAGAGAATTTATTTAAAATTATTTTGACATTTTAGTTAAATTTCTTTAAAAACATAGTAACTTGATTTATAAGAGTCCCTGACAAATTCTGACTTTACTTAAAATTATTTTGACAAATTAATCAAATTTATTTAAAAAAAAACATGGAATAATAAGATTCTTCGAAAAATCTGAATGTATTTAAAATCATTTTGAAATTTTAATTAAATTTATTTCTAAAAATAGTTACTGGACTAAACAGAATCCTGGAAAAAATCAGAATTTATTAAAAATCAGAATCTGATGTGTTCTAAATAATCCGGATCATGAAACCAGTTGACACTTGATACTATAATTAATTTTACTTAAAAAAAATTACTGGATTTATAAGATTCCTGTTAAAAAATCAGAATTTATTAAATATTATTTTGACATTTAATTAAATTTATTTAAAAACATAGTAACTGGATTTATAAGAGTCCCGGAGAAATTTTGAATTTACTTAAAATTATTTTGACAAATTTATTAAATTTATTTCAAAAACATAGTTACTGGATTTATATAAAAAGCAAAGCTCATTTCTAGGCGTCCGAAGGATATGTGTGGTGAGTCACTCAAAACCTCTTTTACGCTAATGGACCGACGTTTTACTTCCCCATCCGATAGAAGGCGTGATCAGGCAAATCTCGTCTCGAAAAATGCCACCGGGTCCGTCTGGGATTGAACCCAGGCCATACTGTGGTGAGAGGCAACTACGCTAACCACTGTCACCGGACCCGGCCCGGATTTATAAGATTCTTCGAAAAATCTGAATTAATTTAAAATCATTTTGAAATTTTAATTAAATTTATTTTTAAAAATAGTTACTGGACTTAACAGATTCCTGAAAAATCGCAATTTATTCAAAATCAGAATCTTAAGTGTGGCCAAATGGCCAATTGGAACCTGTTCTAAATAATCCGGATCAGGAAAATAGTTGACACTTGACATTTTAATTCAATTTATTAAAAAAAAGTTACTGGATTTATGAGATTCTAATCTAATCTAATCTAATCTAATCTAATCTAATCTAATCTAATCAGAACCTAGCGCAGCCAATCTTTCGAAGGGATCCTGGAGAGTGCCTTAGGTTTGATGACGCCTAGCACTCTTCTTGTCATTTATTAACATTTGTAGTGCGCCATTGCATCGGAATGCATTGAAACATCACAAGCGTTAAAGCGGCCAGGCCTACGCCGTATCGCAGAGATGGCTCGTAATTGTAAAGTCCAGTTACTATTTATTTAAATAAATTCAGTTGAAATTTCAAAAATAATTTTAAATAAAATCTGTTTTATTTTAACAGGAATCTTATTATTCCAGTATTTTTTTTTAAATAAATTTAATAAAATGTCAAGTGTCCACTAGTTTCCTGATCCGGATTATTTAGAACAGGTTCCCATTAGCCGTTTGACCCATTTCAGATTCTGATTTTAAATAAAAACAGATTTTTTTTCAGGATTCTGTTAAGTCCAGTAACTATTTTTAGAAATAAATTTAATTAAAATTTCAAAATGATTTTTAATAAATTCAGATTTTTCGAAGAATCTTATCATTCCATGTTTTTTAAAAATAAATTTGATTAATTTGTCAAAATAATTTTAAGAAAAGTCAGAATTTTCAGGGACTCTTATAAATCAAGTAACTATGTTTAAAAAGAAATTTAACTAAAATGTCAAAATAATTTTAAATAAATTCAGTTTTTTAACAGGAATCTTATAAATCCAGTAATTTTTTTTTAATAAATTTAATTAAAATGTCAAGTGTCAACTGGTTTCATGATCCGGATTATTTAGAACAGGTTCCAATTGGCTCTTTGGTCACATTTCTTAATATGATTTTAAATGAATTCATTTTTTTTCCAGGAATCTGTGTAGTCCAGTAACTATTTTTAGAAATAAATTTAATTAAAATTTCAAAATGATTTTAAATGAATTCTGATTTTTCGAAGAATCTCATAAATCCAGTAACTATGTTTTTTTTTAAATAAATTTGATTAGTTTGTCAAAATAATTTTAAGTAAAGTCAGAATTTTCAGGGACTCTTATAAATCAAGTAACTATGTTTAAAAATAAATTTAACTAAAATGTCAAAATAATTTTGAATAAATTCAGTTTTTAACAAGAATCTTATAAATCCAGTATTTTTTTAAAAATAAATTTAATTAAAATGTCAAGTGTCAACTGGTTTCATGATCCGGATTATTTAGAACAGGTTCCAATTGGCCATTTGGTCACATTTCTTATTCTGATTTTAAATAAATTCAGTTTTTTCCAGGAATTTGTTAAGTCCAGTTACTATTTATTTAAATAAATTCAGTTGAAATTTCAAAAATAATTTTAAATAAAATCTGTTTTATTTTAACAGGAATCTTATTATTCCAGTAACTTTTTTTAAATAAATTTAATTAAAATGTCAATTGTCCATTAGCCGTTTGACCGATTTCTGATTCTGATTTTAAATTAATACAGATTTTTTCAGGAATCTGTTAAGCCCAGTAACTATTTTTAAAAATAAATTTAATTAAAATTTCAAAATGATTTTTGATAAATTCAGATTTTTCGAAGAATCTTATCATTCCATGTTTTTTTTTAAAATAAATTTGATTAATTTGTCAAATTAATTTTAAGTAGAGTCAGAATTTTTCAGGGACTCTTATAAATCAAGTAACTATGTTTTTAAATAAATTTAACTAAAATGTCAAAATAATTTTAAATAAATTCTCTTTTTTTAACAGGAATCTTATAAATCCAGTATTTTTTTTAAATAAATTTAATTAAAATGTCAAGTGTCAACTGGTTTCATGATCCGGATTATTTAGAACAGGTTCCAATTGGCCATTTGGCCACACATCAGATTCTGATTTTAAATAAATTCTGATTTTTTCCAGCATTCTGTTAAATCCAGTAACTATTTTTAGAAATAAATTTAATTAAAATTTCAAAATGATTTTAAAAAAATTCAGATTTTTCGAAGAATCTTATAAATCCAGCAACTATGTTTTTTTTAAATAAATTTGATTAATTTGTCAAAATAATTATAAGTAAAGTCAGAATTTTTCAGGGACTCTTATAAATCCAGTTACTATGTTTTTAAATAAATTTAACTGAAATGTCAAAATAATTTTAAATAAATTCTGATTTTTTAACAGGAATCTTATAAATCCAGTATTTTTTTAAAATAAATTTAATTAAAATGTCAAGTGTCAACTGGTTTCATGATCCGGATTATTTAGAACAGGTTCCAATTGGCAATTTGGCCACATTTCTGATTCTGATTTTAAATAAATTCAGATTTTTTTCCAGCAATCTGTTAAGTCCAGCTACAATTTTTTTTTAAATAAATTCAATTAAAATTTCAAAATAATTTTAAATAAAATCTGTTTTATTTTAGCAGGAATCTTATTATTCCAGTAACTTTTTTAAATAAATTTAATTAAAATGTCAAGTGTCCACTGGTTTCCTGATCCTGATTATTTAGAACAAGTTCCAATTGGCAATTTGGCCACATTTCTGATTCTGATTTTAAATAAATTCAGATTTTTTTCCAGCAATCAGTTAAGTCCAGCTACAATTTTTTTTTTAAATAAATTCAATTAAAATTTCAAAATAATTTTAAATAAAATCTGTTTTATTTTAGCAGGAATCTTATTATTCCAGTAACTTTTTTAAATAAATTTAATTAAAATGTCAAGTGTCCACTGGTTTCCTGATCCTGATTATTTAGAACAGGTTCCCATTGGCCACATTTATAAATCTGATTTTAAATAAATAAACTAAACTTATTTTTTTTTATTTTAAATAAAATTGTCAAGTGTCCACTGGTTCTATGATCCGGAACATTAAGAATAGATTCCCGATGGCCACATTTCGGATTCTGGCTATAAATAAAATCAGTTTTTTTTTTCAAGGAATTTTGAAATTCTGGTAACTAAAACAACTTTTCAATAAATTCAATAAAAATGTCATGTGACCACTGTTTCCCGGATCCGGGAGAGTCAGAACAGGTTCCCATTGGTCCCTTGGCCATATTTTGGGATTCTGAAAATATAGAGTAGCAAAAAATGCTTCAACACCACATTTGTTTTTCTAAATTGTCTGACACATAGGAATTTTGAAAAAAACTGCTTAAATGTTTTCTAGTTTCCGGATCCGGATTGGCCGGTTCCGGATTGACCGGTTCTCAATGGCCACATTTTCGATAAAACACCTTCGGATATGCTTGGACAAACCATTTTTTGAGTTTGTATTGATTGTTTGAAGCAATAGTATGTTTTTTTTTCGCATAAAGAGCAACAAATTTCAAAATTTTGAAGATTTCGCACAATTTTGGCCAATAATCCGGATTTCCACCGGAACCGGTTACGGGAACCGACCAACGGGACCATATTTTGGGTTTTTCTAACAATTTACCGTCCAATGACACCAGAAGCATCTAAAAAGACCTAATAGAACTTAAGTTACAGTGAAAACAAAATAAAAAATATTTTTTCGACGGGGGGTGATTCATATGCAAAACTTCTGCATTGAATATCTCGAGCTAGGGTAACAATTAAGACATGGGCCAGGTTGCATTGTGTTCAGGAAGCCGATCCCTCGGGGAGTTTTTTGAATCGTCCTGCTAATAACAAAACAAATTTTTTTGTTACGCTGTGTAATTCATGCCATTTCAATAACAAATACTGTTAAAATAACAGAAAGTGTTATGGAATAACAAAAAAATGTGTAATAACAGTTTATGTTATCATAACAAAGTTTGTTATTGGCCTGATATTGGTTAAAGGAAAAACAACTTTGAAATAACAGTTTTTGTTATGGAAGAATACCTCCAACTGTTATTGGGAAATTCGGATTAGTTGTTAAAATAACCAAAAATAATAACAAAGATTTATTCGAAGAATAACTAAAAATTTTATTAGTCGTTATTACAATAACAATCCAATAACAAAAAAAATCATAACGACGAAGAACAAATCTTGTTATAAAGTACATAAAATATCATTGGCCTAGTATTTTCAAATATCAAAAAATGTAATTTCCAAGTTATTCCCGTCTGCTCGGGTTGGTAGAAGCAAAATGGTTTCTCTGGTCATATCGATTATCCGAGGCTTTTTTAAAAAATCTTGGTCTTTCCAATATCTAATAAAATTGAATATCTTTGGAGAGTTGAAACAAATCCTACATTTTATTATATCCTCCGATATCGACTCAAAACTCATCATTTGTATTTATGCGATTTATATAATTATCAAATACTTTAACAATTCCTGAAAAGGGATATCCAAATTTTCAGCCAGCAATTCGTTGAGGATACTCTGCTGTCACGTTCAGTTACCAAATCAAAAATCAACCCTTCAAGCACAAATTCTACCCCCTTATGGCATCCTCTCGAGAACCGCAAACAATTCTGTCCTCCGATCCCAGTAAGGTCCATGACAAACATCCCCACCCGAAACGGACGCCAGGAGCTTTGCACCTGGGGAAGCATCTGAAAACTTTCCAAGCCTGACAAACGGTCCACTTTTTCCTCACACAGACGTGACGTTTCGGGTTTGTAAGTTTATCTCTTTCGATTTTGGGTCCCTTGTTGAGGGGAAGGGCTCTTAATACGGTGCGATGCCATTATAACCCTTGGGGAAATTTCTTATCCAGGGAAGGTGGGGCCTTTGGAAAGTTTGCAGCTGAACACTGCGGTTATTTGAAACTACAAAATTGTGTTGGCATTATTTGTGTTTTTTTCGAAATGAATCATTTTTTTTTTCAAATTTGGAATTTTTGATATTTGAACAAATTGAAGCAATTTTCCCCTACCGAAATTTGTCATCCCCGACTGACACGAACAGCTTCCACCCAAAAAAAACTTTCCGATGTGCTCGGTTTAACCCCAAGGAGGTCACCAATCCGGTGACAAACCGTGTAATGCTAAAAAACTTTCTGCAGAACTTTTCGGCAAAACGTGCACCGTAACACCTTTAACAAAATGGCCCCACCGAGGGCGAAAATAATGAGGTGGTGTACCGTTTGGGATTTGGGCGGGCAGGCCTTTCCAAGGATCTTTGTCACAAACTTTGGCATGATTATGACGGTCATGAGGGCACCGTGACTAACGATGTGTGTGTCAAACATTGTCAGAGGATGTTCACCAAGGGGAAAGAAACTTTTTACCCATCACATAGAGTGTACATCATTCGGTTGAAATCCCCAATTCGATTAAAATTCCTGCAACGGTGTACACGTATCCATTTCAGTTCCGGAGAAAAACAATACAGGCTGGGGAAATTCAATCTGTGCTAATCCAAATGGGAATTAAAGCAAGCATATTCCACAATTGAAAAACGTAACAGAGCCATTATTGGAAAAGTCATGCTTTGTATATGCTGGCACACTAGTATTTGTTTTGTCTGAAGCTCTTTTAGCCAGTTTCAGCTTTCAGGAAAAGAGGTCGTATTTGAACACACTGAAAAAAACTGATTTTATTTGAATAGAATTCTCAATATCACTTTTCAAATAATATTACAGTCACTTTTTAAATTTTTGCTTGTTTTTCAGATTTTTTGAAACATTGGCAAAGTCACATAAAACAAATCAAACCTCCAAAATTAAAATTTTCTAAAATTATAAGAGTTCTTCTTTCCAATGCTTTTTAAAGATTAAAGAAAAACGGTTGAAAATGGATTTAGCCCGTCTAGAGGCGGGGTTGGGTTGTAAAGGGTTAAGTTATATTGTTGTGAATTTCCTAAAATGAAATACATGTATTTAAACATGTGCAGAAATAGTCAGACTTCTAGAATATTTTGGTAAAATTTATTTTCCTACAAATAAATCTGATTCCCATTTTTTTACAGTTTTTCCATTTCTTAAAAATAAGTTTTTGAACTAGAATTTTGAGCTACCCCATCCCATATTTGTTCCATTCTTTATGAAGAAACTATTCTTGATTGTCTTAAAATTTTGTGAGTTTTCTTTTCTTTCAAACATGAGCAGTTCTTTAAAATAAAAAGTCTGTCACGATATTTTTTTTAATCATGTTAAAGAAAAGTACAATTTTGAAATTTCACCGGAAGGAATGCACACAGCAAAAAAAGTAGTAATCCAGCTGCGTGTAAAAGGCCTCGGTGTAAAATAATTTGTGAATTATTTTATGAAATTCTATGTAATATTACACCCTGAAATACGTAGCCCATCAGTATGGGAAACCTACATGACCGAAATGTCAAGCCCATATATGCGTTTATCCTTTCAGCTTTTCGTCGGTCTGATGGCCGAGTGGGCTAAGGCGCCAGTCCTTACTGTTGGTGCTGGGTTTGAATCCCGTCGGTTGCAACTTTTTTTTGTGTTTGCAAAAATTGTACATGCAGTGTGTAATATTAAGTGTTTATTTTGACGAAGGTGATGTGCATGCTTTTGCATGCGATTTTACCATCGGATTTTTTGCTGTGCATTTAACGGCAAACAATTTTGCCGAAGACGGATATATTATAAACAACTCTTTACATTTTTCTTATTATTGAAAAATTACAGTAAATAAGTCAATCCACCAAACTATAATAAGAATCTAAAAGTAAAAAAAAAATTTATGGTAAGACACTTGGAGATATTTTTAATTGAAGCAAATAAACAGGCATGATTGGGCTGTACACAGTAAAAAAATCTGTGTAAAATCGCATGCAAAGGCATGCACATCACCTTTGTGAGCAAAAGCATGTAATATTGTATGAGAAAACGTGTACACAAAAAGCATGTACAAAAGAAAAATAAATAAATGTTGCACACCCCAAAAAAAACATCACTCTGGTGAGAGTCATATCCAGATTACCAAGTCTGCGCCCCAACCATCTCGGCTATCTCGCCGCTGTGTATTTAGGAGGATCAACACCGATGTACCTGTACGTTCCCCATACAACGTATACAGTTAATTCAGTATACCGTCAGCTGTGTGCTATCTTGTGACATAGACCATTTTGGTCAAAAATGAGTTAATGATGACGTTTTGCTATACTTAACAAACACTACAAGATGCTTTAACCAGATTTTGGAAACTCGCTTCCGTTTCCCGGATATCGCAATACACACTTGTGACAAAGACCAATTTATCATCAAAATGATTGTGCACACTTATGACACGTCATACATGTTGTTGGAAAATGTGGAAAATTTGTCTTGTTTTTCACAAATTTATGTACACACATACTTTTTAAAGGCAATGCAACCTTTTCTTTTTGAAAATATACTGATTAAGTCGGTTAAACTATTGATTTAAGCCTATTTTAGTTTGTATGGGAATTCTGTGCACACTTGTGACACGTAGTACAAATTTACTTTCGAAACACACTTGTGACACGTGCTTTTCAGATTTTTGTTTACATTATTTACTGTATCTTTTAACTGGTGTAACCAAATTAGTTGAAACTTGGAGCGTTTGTTAAGCGATAGTATACGAACCGATTGCTTCAAAAAGTATGGCTCTATCATTCATAGTTTTGAAATTATTTACTGACAAACTTTGAAAATTGATTTTCTCGAGAAGTACTAAATGGTCGTTGTCACAAGATAGCACACAACTGACGATACGACGTACGGGAAACCTACATCAGCGTTGATCACAGCATTTACAATACGGTGAGATAGCCGAGACGGTTGGGGCGCGGACTTGGTAATCTGGATATGACTCTCACCAAATTGATGTTATTTTTGGGGTGTGCAAAATTTATTTATTTTACTTTTGTACATGCTTTTTGTGTACACGTTTTCTCATACAATATTACATGCTTTTGCTCACAAAGGTGATGTGCATGCTTTTGCATGCGATTTTACCTTCGGATTTTTTGCTGTGTAGCTGGTTGATAATAAACATCTTGAAAAATCATTTACACACTGTTTGAAAACAAAAGCTGTATCAAGCTTAAACATATTATTGTTTTAAAATATACTCTCCCTTTTAAATCAAATTTTTCTTACCAAAATGAAATACATGGAAAATGCCACGATTATAATGGTACAGATTGATAAAAATTTAGATATTTAAGTAAATTATAATTTGATGTTATAACGTCAAATACCTATTAAAAAAGATATTCGCGGAAAAAAAGCTAGAATTTTTCATTCCTTCTCACGTTCCTGAAACCTAAAGACAATGCAAAATATGATAATCTTTCAAAGGTGGGTAATTCTCCGCCAACTCACACAGTAGTTGCCCCGACCCCTCTTCGATTTGCGTGAAACTTTGTAGAACATTGTTACACTCTAAAAAATAACCCTGCAAAGTTAGAAAAAACACGAAATTTTAAAATGAAATTTTTTGTTCTAGATGAAAAAATGACCCTTCTGGGTCAATGTAGATTCAAAAAGTACATTAAATTTCCCATAAAATGACATGTTCCAAAAATTTTTACATTCGAGTAACGGAAAACGGGAGAATTTTTAAAACTTTTTTAGTATTTTTTTCGATGAAAAATACGTTTTTTCGGAATTCTGAGTACGCCACCAAATCGGGCGTCTAATTTTACATAAAAGTCCCTTTGACACCAAATTTCTATCTCATCACCGTTTCAGGCTGCAAATTATTGAAAAACACCTCTTTTTTCGCATGTTCAAAAATGGAAGGGGTCGTACAGCCCCTCCGTCACGAGATATCAAAAAACGGACCTCGGATTCGTGATCAGGGACAAAAGTTACCCCTTAGTACAAAGTGTCACGCAAATCGAAGAGGGGTCGGGGCAACTTTTTTCGATTTCGTGTGAGTTGGTAGAGAATTACCCAGGTAGACAATTTTGTTTGATATGAGCCAAAATCAGAAATGGATTTTATTTGTATTTTTTTATTTGGCTCAAACTTTGTTGGGGCCTTCCCTTTGACCAAAGAAGCTTTTTTGTATCATTTGTTCACCCATACAAGTCTCCATACAATTTTTGCAGCTGTCCATACAAAAATGGTACGTAAATATTCAAAAATCTGTACCTATTGAAGGATTTTTGTGATGTTGTAGATATATTTAAAAAAGATTGTAGGATTTCCTAAAAAGTGTCCACGTGATTTTAATGTATTGAAAATTCATTTTTTACATAAAATAGAAAAGAAAAAAAAAATGGATTCATATATCTTTTTTTTTTAATACCATTACTTAGCTTCCAATTTGTAACTCAAAATTTGTCCTCTAAAATATGTCGAAGAACTTTAAAAAAAAAACATGAAATAATGGATCTTGAGAAAAATAAAAATTAAATAAAAATGGTTTTTTTAATTGTAACTATTTTTAATGAGTAGTTCTAATCAATACCTACAACTTTGCTGATGACACCAAATCGATCAGGAAATTCCTTTCCGTGGTACAGATTGTCGAATATCTAAACACATTTTTTTATTGACAGCTACCAAGATTGTATGGACGAACCAATAATGTCTTGTTTGGTCAACCAATTTAAAAAAAAACGAATGAAATCAATTTCCAGATCTCGCAGAGAATTGCTCTAGCAAACTTCTTTATTGTATTTTGTAATTGGACAATATTATTTTATACTTTACAGGTTTTTTTTTTCCGTGAGTAAATTCCCCTCTGACAGCCCTTGCTCCAAAGCCTTAGAGCAGAAGGATGAAAATAATTGGTTTTCCCAAAAAGTCGAATTCAATTTCCCGCTCCTCACGTTGGCCAGCTGTTGGGCGTGAAAATTGCAACGGGCCATTTGTTTCATCTGATTGGAGCCCTCAGATTAATCCCGAAATATTCGATATCTTTGGTTTGTCATTTTTTTCCGGGATTTCTCGACGCTCCAACGATTTGATCTGACCAAAGAAAAAAAAAAAAGAATCTTTCCCCCTCCGGCAGCTGTCGGCATTGCGGTTAATGAGTTGCGAGGGCGTCCGAAAGTGAAAACGTGCTTCCAAGGGTAAATTGATTCGTAACGAGAAAGTTTTCCCACCAACTTTGTCACCGGTTTGGGGGGGGGGGGGGGGGCAGATTCCAGCAGGCCATCACGTGCAATGGTCCGTGAAGAAGTTTCGGGAACCTCCCTACCACTAAAGTTATAATTAGTTGGTGAAATCAATTTTGCACGTCCCGTTACCAATAGTGCTGGCTTTAAATCATCCTCTGCAATATGAAAAGGTTGTTGTTTTTAATAATTTATTATTCCAATCCCTGGCGTGGTTTATAACTACATTTTTGATTGAAATTCTTCTCGAAGAAAGAAAAACACGAAAAAAGGGTTTGCTTTTTCTTGAACGAGGTAGCAGCTAACAAGATTTCTGCCCCAGGGCAACCATTTTGGGATGACGTGAATGACACCGTCACGGGGATGCCCACGAAGGAACAGTCAGGTCTGACGTTGGGAAACGGTTTGGGGCGATCAAACGTTGATCCTTGGTAGGATTATGCTGACTTGGTTGGTTTAAGGTTGGAATCGATTGTTTTGCTTTCTTTTTGAAAGGGTGAGCAAAAATGCTGCAGTAGGAATTTATGTTGGGCAAGGTTGCTTTTGTAGCCGTTGATTGCATATTTTCATTTAAATAAATTTAGGAATGAGGCAAACTTGTTGGAAAATATTGTCCAGAAACGATTGTCCTAAGCCTTGGTTGTCATCAGTTTGCATTTTGGATTATCAAGTTCTTACTTTTTATCTTTTATTTTGGTTTCTGAGTAGTTCTCTACGATTTCGAAAAACAATCGCAATTTTTTAGTTTTAGATTTTTTTTAAAAAAAAAGGATGAAGCTTTGTCCATGCATTCCCAATGTCAAAAGAATTTATATTGCATCATTAGTCGTTCCATACAGTTCATACAGAATGGTCATGTACATGTTTTGATGTCTTCGGCAAAGTAGTAGGTCTTAGGACTTTTCAGAAGAAATAGGTACACGGACAAAAAATCCATTTATTTATTTATTTTTTTATAACTTAAAAATGTATTCTCAAAATACGTGTTATATAACTTTCCATTTTTTTAAAATATTTTTGAGGGACGAAAAGTTCTTTACAATCCTTTTGATAAAAATGAACCGTTTTCAAGATTAAAATACTTTAAGCATACATTAGCGCATCCTTTCGTTTTGTTTTTTGCGTTTTTTTTAGTCAATATGTTCGCTCTCCTCATTTCATTTGTTTTTAAAATATCTATGTATTGACGTTATATTTTTAGAGAACACTTTCTTTTTGCGGTACTGTATGTCATAATATCACGAAAATTTAAAAAAATATTGTTAAACGAGCTTACACATGCTAAAAATGATTGAATGAATATTGAATTAAAGAAATTGTTTTCGATTTTTTTTCAGGTGATTATACTTCTATTTTCAAAACGAAAATTAAAAGCTTCTATTTCCATTTTTGAGTTTTCTGAAAAAAAATATTTGTTTTCCCCTGATTTTTCGGACCAGTTTTGACGGAATCATAAATTGAAGGGCTCATACCAGAAAAAAAAACTCATAATTGTTTTTTTTACAATGGTCCTCAAAGGGACACAGAGGAAAATTAAATTTTGTCTAAATCTTATTTTATAAATAAATATTCAATTTTCAATCAATATTTAAACTTGTAAAAAGCATTGGAAAGAAGAACTTTTTAAATTTAAGAAAATTTAGTGTTTGAAACAAGTCAAACTTTTTTTTGAGTTAACCAATGTTTTAAAAAACGTAATTAATACATTACGCATTCAACCATTTTCATCGGTCCGATGGAATTCCCCTAACCCCCATTCCGAACCTCCCAAAAATATCCCGTTTACTTTTAAAAGTGGCATGGGTTCCCTGCACTTTTGCCACTAGTGAACAACAAAAACATCCCCTCCCAAATCCCCACGGCACAAGGGCGTAGCCTTGGACACAGTGTGGAAATTTACGTTCTTAGATATTTTTGGATGTACCGGGCAGCAATCAAATTGTCTAAGAATATTGAATTGACCATTGTGGCATACCCCTACAGCGTGGTGCAGACCCTATGCTATGTTATGCTATGCTACCAATGTTTTAAAAAAGTAATTTTTTTCTGGGGTTTGGCTGTGTTTTTCACTAACATTTTATATGTATTATGCAAAAATAAGTATGCAGTAATTTTTGAGGTGTACCAAACTTTGCCTTTATCCATTTTTCTACAATTTTAGTGATAATATTTTCTTTCTATAGAAGAAAATGTGAAAAACAAGCAAAAGATTGATAAAGTGACGGTTAAAGCATAAAAACCAAGAAAGGCAAAATTTAATGATAGGAGATGGTAGAGTAAAGAAAATATTATCAGAAATAAAAACAAACTTCACAAGATTAATGCAAATTAAAATACTTAAAAATTATATAATATAATAAAATTAACTTTCAAATTTTTAATACATAATAAATTGGGTTGAACAAAACTGGTCAAAATATTGCCATAATTAAAAAAAAACTTCAATAAAAAAATAATAACAAATAAGGTTATCATAGCTCTGCCGCTCTAATCTAGTCCGTCCCATATGTAAAAAGTGAGTGCTGAGAAAACGCAGTGGGAAGTCCAAAAAAAGTTCCATCATTTTTCTCATTCTAAACTTGTTCCAAACCAACAATTTCTATATAATTTTTTATACAGTTATTTCGATATAAGTCTAACAAAAACACTATCATAAATTTTATTTGAAAAACTAACAATTTGAAGGTAAATTAGTGGAATTTTCAATGAGAGACCGACTTGACTTTATGTGTCCATAAATAAAGGCAGGTCAGTCATGGTATCAAGGTAGGCTTGAACATTTACACCAGAGGTTCAACCTGATTCAACTGTCATATCCAGGTTTGTTTTGGTAGTTTTCCAAGTAATTAAAGGTCAACAAATGATACAAATTTGTTTATTTTAGATTTTTATAGAATTCCTAGATATAAAAATATGACCAGCAACGACACCAGAAATTGTTAAAATACTACAGAGGCAAATTACATATGAATGCAAAACTCAACTGCTGAACCCTTGAAATTAATTTAAAAAAAAAATCCGCTTTTCGGAGGTGGAATCTCTTCTAGAACCAGGATCAAGCCTGTTCATTCAAGGCAAAATAGAACTAATTATATGGTGATATTAGCAATAACGGTATGCTTTTTATTTTTTTCTATTCGTAGTTTTTCTTTGAAAAAGAACAAAAAAGTACAAAAGGTTTGGATTATTTCGTTTTTAATATTCAAATATTTCTTCAGAAATGAATAGATAATAATATTTTCAAGCTTTACGTATTCATAAAGACATACTCTGTAAAATTTAAACAATTCTGCATCCACTCAAACGATTTGCGAGACATTTCTATATGAGGAACTGACTTGCCTTTATTTTGCATATATGGGACAGCACGAAAGTCGTATTTATTTTGGAATTTTTAGAACAAACACTACTTGTTTATTCAATAGGCTTAAATAACATGTAAAAACAAGACTTTTGTGAAGTTTATCTCATTTTTGACAAAAATACATATGGGACGGAATAGATTGGAGCAGCAGTGCTGATCGTTTTTTTTTAAAGTTGGAATATCACATGAATAACGCGTTCAACGATTTTAAGGTTTGTCATATTCCATACCATGAGTTCTGGTCAAGATCTGTTCAATAACAATTTTTAGCCTGTGTGTTTGAGATAACTTTTTTTTCTTTATCTCATTACCGATGATTATGATTATCTTATAAACAAATTAGATATTTTAACAGGGCTTGTTTTTTTTTTCAAGTAACTTTATCATCCCGGTACGAGAATCGAACTCACGACCTCTGGATTGGAAATCCAGCACGCCGTTAGTCGAAAACCATCCCCTACTGGTCAGGATTCCCAGTAGGCAAATTTACTCTTTGAAGGGATCTGACTTTGCCGAGCCAGACAAGAATCGAAGCTATCACCTTCCGCTTACAAGGCGTAACCCGTAACCTCACGGCCACGGTAGCTCGGCAAAACAAGATTCAAATAACCTCCGTTTTGTTATTTCCACCTGTCCGGGACGGGGTAATCAATCCATTTTAAGTTAAAGGAAGAGATGGCGGGCCGCACAATTTTTAATTATGCTTAGGTAAATGACAAATGACAAAAAAAAAACAAAATGAACATTCACTCAGGCAACGTTTGTTCCAAAAAATGTTTTTTGAAACTTTCTTTCAAAGAACACTTAAGAAGCAGAGTGAACAATGTGTTTTTTTATATGGGTTCGTAAAAACCTTGAGTAAAATAGAAATGGTAAAACAAGATTTCTACCTTGTCGAATATGAGAATTATCCTTCTGCTATAAAAATATTAATTTAAATTAAATTTAAATGTTTCTCATCAAGGATTGTCATAAAAAAAAATCTATTTCAGAAACGCAAATTTTTTTTTTAATTTTTCCACGAATATGTTTTTTTCTCAAAAATATATGCGAACAGAATTTTTAAACAATTTTGTGAAGGCAGCATAAAGACCTGACTGAGATTTGAAATAAGTTTTTTTTTTTAAATTGTACTGTAATATAAAAGTTTATGTCATGCATATTTTGCGATATTAGAGTATGACATTTTTGCCCGTTACCGACAATTATCGACATTAGCGAAGGCTGTTTGATGGTGTTGCAGAAAAAAAATTACAGAATGAGGATTGATCCATAATCTTTTTGGTTGTTGATCCGACACGGTACCACCATGCCATGGACGCTTGTTGAATTGAGAGGGACAGAACACTAACATACTCTTCTCTCAGAAGTGTTGCTCGGAGACGTGCCAGCATTATATGTATTGGTGGGAACTGCAGATCGCTGGCATTCTAGGGCAAAAATAATATATACGAGCATGCTGCAAAATCTGTTATAAAAGGTAAAATATTTTGTAGCAAATCCACAGTGCGTGAATATACGTGAAGTAACCTATTTACAAAGTTTACTTTTCGATGATTTTACTATCATTCTTCAGAGAGGAAGGCATAAAGAATAATTTAAGCCATGAAGTTTTTTGAGGGTTACATTCAAACTTTTCCTCGTTCAATGAATAAAATCAAACTTTGTATTCCCATAATACAAGTAGCCCCATCAAAATGCGCTTTTCCTCTATTAAACACGCCGTTATCTTGTCTGTCCTAATTACTCTGTTTACAACGTTGCGCTACGAAGAGCGAGGGGGGGGGATTCGCCGGAAAACGCCCGTCAAGTGGACAGCGCCAGAGAAAGCTTCCTCAATTTTCCGCATAAAAAATAACACCCACTCTAAACTCTCGGCGCAAATTCCGCCCTTCAATGCCTGTCCTTCACCGGTGCTGCCTGTCCGTTGCAAAACAATACTGCCAGGAGCAGCAGGACCCCTTCAAATGTTTGTGTTTTTGTTTGTATTTGTCTGTGTTTATGTATGTTTGTGTGTGTGTGCACACAAAGCACATTGCGAAAGCAAACAAATTATCATTTGTTTTCAGCTGGAAACAATTTGCATCCTAAAGCACTTAAACATGTACTCGTAAGCGGATTAAATGTGGAAAATTTGAATTTTAAATGTGGCTCCCACAGCATCGTTCCGGCGTCAGAATGAGGGAACAAAGGTTAGAATAACTTTTTGGAAATTGGTACTTGATTTATTTTTGACTCGTTACAATATTTACTTCTCTTTTTATAATTAGTTCACCAACACTAATAAATTTCAACCTTATAAATAAAATACCCTTGTTTTTAGTCTGTAACGTTCATTTCTGACAAAAACTCAATTTTAACCGCCCTGTCCAAAATGTTACCATTTGTGGCAGCGACCATTCCGTGCCCTTCCGGGGCGGAACTGTGTGCCGAAAACCGCATCCGAAATTTCGGTGAAAGCCGCCTAGCGTCACCGGGAATGCACTTCCACAACCGCGCTATCAAATTTATCGTAAACTGAAAAGCGCGGATTAAAGCGATAAATTTTAATGGACGGCTCTTCCTGTGGATTATTACATTTTGTGTAATGTTTTTTTGGGGGCAGAAATATTGGATGCGAAACAGAGAAAAGTGGATTTGGGTCATAATTTTGGGATCAATTAAGTATATGAAAATTACAGCTCTCATTAGGGAAAGCGAGCTTCCTCAGCAAGAAGTGCTTTTCTTGGAAAAGTTGCTTGTGCAGAGCGCTTAATTAATGCAAATTTGACGGGGATCCTTCCCAAATATTCAAAGTGCTCCAGGGGTAAATGATTCGTTGCAATGTTATAAGTTATATTTTTGGTAGAAGTTATTACTTTTCCATACAGCAAATCAAAATTTTCATAAAATCTCAGTTATGTTGGCCTAATAAACTAGTTTCAAAATTTTCAGGAGTATTTTCATGTTTTTATGAGAATTTTCCAACCGGTAAGATTCATCTTGAGATTTTTATTTTTAAATTATGTTCTAGGGTACCCATACAAATTCCATGCACTTTAATGGAAATTTGTTTTCAAAAGTGTTTTAAAATATTTGCGGTTAATTTTTATTTTGAATCCAGGGTGACTTCAACAATCATAGTTTTCCATGTTAAAATCAGATTTAAAGTGTTAAAATTTTATGTTAACTTGAGGTGTATCATACTTGCTGATGCCATAGTTTTTTTTAATGAAAAAATCAATGTTTTAATTTGGTTTTCTTTTTATAAACTTTTAACAAAATACATATAAAATTAGGATAGAATAATCGAAAGTTGTAATTTGCCCAAAATTCTAAAAAACTAGTTTTGTATTTGAAAATATCGATTCATGTTGCATTTCAAACCTTATTCGAAGCACGAATCAAAAGTTTTCACAGTTTATATGAAAAATGTGCACATTTTATGTTTAAAATGTGTGTAAATTTAAATATTATTTCGAACTGTGTTTCAAAATCACATAAAATTTATTATTTACAAACTTACTTTTTCATATCCTTGTGGAAAATTCTCCAAACATTCCGAAAATGCATTCCATTTGCCGATTTAAACTAGTTTTCATTGAGAAAATCATGACACTTTGGCAATATTGAAATAAAACAATTTAAAGTTAAATGAAAGTTAGCTAACTTTTTGAACTTTTCAAAATTGTATGAAAAATATTTTTTCTTTGAGACTTTGAGAAAACACTTAAATAAATAAAAAAAATGGGATGCAAAAAAATTGCAATCGATTTTTTTTTTGTGAAATATTGATTATTTTTCGAAGTTTTTTTTTCAATAATTTTTCCTTCTCATGGCAAATCCTTTGTTAGAATATCCAATTACATCAAAATGAACTTATAGTACAAATCAAAGTTGAAAGGTACTCCAAAACTATATTAGGTTATAAGAATTACGAAATTGTGAATTGATTATTTACTAATAAAAACTAATTGAATTGGAATTGAAATATTTATTAAGTGCACAGATTTCAAATTAAAATCATTTCCACGTATTTTTATCGAAAAATGTATCTTTCTTCATATTAAAATAAAGTATCTCGCTACAAAACTAAATTTATTATTATTTGGTATTTGGTTGTTTGGTTACAGAGAGGATAATTAGGAATAATATTTTTTTAACTGCTACCCAATTAAATCTTTTTAATCTTCGAAACTGTTGATCCGATTTTCAGAGTCAAAAAAACAAAACCTTACTGAATTGTGCTTATCATTTTAATCATTTCCAAATTGCCGCTTTCTTCTTAAAGTTTAGTTTTGAAGGATTTTCTTAGCTGCTTGAAAATATTTAACAAAAAAGTGATTACTTTAAAAACAAATCAGTTTATCAAGATTTTCCAAAAAGTAATTTTTGATCTCAAATTCAATTTTAAATCCCAAATTAGCCATATGATTTTTTATAGTGTTTTGTGTTGAACAAATTTTAATTAAAGTTTTTGACCCCTTTTGTTTAAATTTCAAACCTAATTTTCAAACATTTTAAGCAAAAAATACTTTTATGATACAATATAATAGTTATGATACTGTCCCAAATTTATAAAATTGCCAATCAGATTATGAAAATACTTGATTTCCTGAAGTTTTTCGTGGTTTTCCGTACGGAGGTCCAAAATTTAAAAATTTGGAGGAAGATTAAAAGTGTTTATTTGATTAACATTTTATTGAAATCTTTATTTAACGTATTCGGCTTAGCCTAGTATTGACTTTCCAAGTTCTTCAATAAAAATATTTGTTTAGCAAATCATTAATTTTACGCTTCTCAAACTTAAAAAAAAAATAAGGAGTGGGTTGGACAAATACCTAAAATAAAATTTGCAGTGGCTTCATTCAAAACTGTACAAATCATTATTTTTCAAACAATATAAAAACGACGGTAACCGCTACAGCTCAAAATTTTGCCGATTTGGTTCACTGAAACATATCAAAAAAGAAAAAAATCATGAGCTGGTTTATTAAAATCGAGTATTTGCGATAAAAAATAAATTAAAAAATCGATTTTTAAAGCCTTACAACTTTGCCAAACATACCAAATCGAAGAGAAAATGTCTATCCGTATCTTAATTTAAACGTTTTAATAGCACTTTTGAATGGGTTGCAAAATGGCTCTCTACTTGTTCATAAGTAATCGATAAACACATTTGCATCCAAATAAAAAAAATCGTAATTAAAAGCAGTGATTATTTTTCAGAAGCTTAGTGAAAAAATATACAAATCAAAGGCTGGGTTTCTTCTTCACTTTTTGGTCTCAAAAAAGATAACAGCATATAACTAAGTGCAAAGTACTTTTATCGATTTTTTTTTTAACGGACACACCATTTCGAAGGGGAAGCGTTTGAATAATTAATTGTCAAGAAATGATATCCTCATTGTTCTTTGTTCAAGCTGGAAATTTTCCAGTAGTATTTTTAACTAGAATCAGCGAACAAATTTGCATTTGTCGATTTTAAATTTGTTTCGTCAATCGTTAAGTAATGGTGAAAGGTGTTCTTTATGTTGATAATTTTTGCCTTTTTTCAGGATAATTTCAATTTGATCGATAGTTGTGGTGATATGATATAAAGGAAATATAAGCAATTTTTAATAGTTAAAAGAAAATCAGGACAGATGTTTGAAATCAACCCGGAAATATCACTCCTATTTGACCTTGATGAATTCCGTGAAGAGACCCACTCAGCAGCTTGGTTTGCATTTCGAAATAGAAACGGCCATCGTCCATTTTCTGAATCTTCTCTGACCCAACTCTGTCCCATGAATAAGACTAATCTCGAGGCACGTTCCAAAATGTAATTGAATTTCCCCTGAATTTTCTTTCCAAACTTCCGTTTTCCATCTGTATTAGCAGCGCTCATTGTTGGCTCTATAGCGAATTATAAAGAGCAACAGCACACAGAACTTTAATTACATTTTCCGATCCAATTTTGACACCCTCTCGAGAGAGCGTGGCGTGTCAACCAGGGCGAGCTATCATGTCTAGCATCGATGCTCAATTAAAGGGTAATCACAACTTCATCACCTTCAGGAATTTTCGTTGCGGGTGGTGGCACGTTCCTGACGCTTCTTCCGCGGGAGAACGTGCCTCGCAGACGTCCTTTGGAACGGGGACCTGTAACTGAAGGTAGGAAGCGTTATTGCTACCGCGAATTAATTACCGATATGGTGTGAGTGTTTTCCTCAGCACATCTTCCACGAAGTTCTCTACAGGTGCAACTTGTTTGGCATTGGTTCGGTGAAGTTTGGGGAATTAGAAGCTAATGGAGGCAGGGAAGTTTCGACGTACCAGGAATTCCACTCGACTGGAGAAGGTGGCATCGATTTTGGTTAACAGTTTGATGAGAACATGTTGTGATAGTGCCTCAGACGCTATATTGGTTTCCACGAAAGTCTATGTTGGCATAATGAGGTGTCTAATGGAGTTTGAAGGAAATTTAAATTGCCATAGAATTTGGTATAAACATATTTAGTTACCTCTACTAGCAGGAATGCAAATGTAAAGAAAATGATCGATTCTGTTTCTATTAAGAAAAAGGATCACGTTAAAAGTGCTATTACCAACCTAGATCTTGCACTTTCTCCCCACTAAAACAATGTTTTTTTTTTTTGCATACCAAACATTCCTCCCTCGCCTCACACTCAAAACCGATCGATCGTTCGACATGGCAGTTAAACTGTCTTCACTGTTGTGGCATCTGCCATGTTTCAATTGTAATCGAATCCCAACCGAACCTCGAACAAACCATCGCACTCGCAAATGTTGTTGTTGTTGTTATTGGGTGGCAAAAACAATCGCACGAAACGTGAACTGACCGGAACAGTTTTAGGGTGACTGAGGGTTCAATGTTTTTCAAACAAGAAAAAAAAAGTTTTTTTGTGAATGTTTTTTTTCTTTTAATTTAATTTTCCTGAATATTAAGTGCTATTATACATTTTAAGAATCCATATATTATAATTCTATAGAGTAAAAGTCACCCTACCAGCCACGTTAGTAGTTTGCTGAGAAGGCTGTTTATATTTGCGTGGATTGATTGGCGCTGGCCACACACCGATGGATGGTTATTTTTAACCGGTCAATGTTTAGATGCAACCGTTAGAAGGTGATAGAAGTGGCTGCCGAGTGGCGTTTCAAACTGTCACACTGTACCAGGTTGTCTGTCTGTCCGTTCGTGTGGCCTCTGTTTAATGCTGAACAGATGAAAGTACTAAGCAGAAGTGTTTTTGCGAAATTATTGTGTGAAATTATGGTTTCACAGGTGAGAGTAATAAGGTGAAGTTATATTTGATTCGCAATATTATCTTTCAACTTAACTGCTAACACATATCTGTCCCATGGGCCTCTTTTATCAATTATGATTATTTCGAAATTTTATTTCTAAATCTACTGGACAAAGTGTCGGTTCTGTTTGGATTTCTTGATACATAATGATAAAAGTAATATTTTGGTCCAAATATCTGAAAAATTATAAAATTTCAAATGGAACTAGGGGAACAGCATCTAATTCCAGCGTGCCTCTAAAGTTGGCAGGTCAGAACTTTGACATTCAATTACAGCTAATTAAAAGCGTATTCAACTGTAATCGAGTGATAAATAGCTCAATGAAAAGTGAGCAAGCAAGTTTCTATCAAAAGTTTTGCAAAATTAGTTGTTTAAATAGTGAAAATCAGCAAATTGGATGGAGTTGGGAGCTAGTGCTTAACCTGGCAAAATTACGAGAATTTCCCCTACTATGCATTCATGGAGGGTTAAAATATTAGTAATTAAGATCAAAGGTTTTAATATAATTTAGCTTAAATTGCTGATGACAAACTTGCCTTGCGTTTTGCTCAGCTTCCTGTTTTTGCATATTGGACACTTTTGCGAACATGGGCAGTGTAGGGCTTTAGAACCCTTTTAAAAAATTAATAATTTGTATTACTTCATCAAAACACCGTTAAACATTTTAGTTGTTTATGTTCAAATTTTGATCCGTTAGTATTAGCTCAAATTTTGATCAGTTTGTGATAATTGTTATGGATCAAATCCAGAATTTAAATAAACTTTCTGCAAAGCTTCTGATGAGAAAAAAAACACTCAGAATTATTTTCTTTGTAAATTGTAAATATTAAATCACATCACATCACATCACATGCTTTAAAACATAAAAATTGTTTTCCGAGCAAATTTTTTTAAGGACTTCACCAAACTTGAAATTTTTAAAAGAGACTTATGGGATCCCAAACTTAGCCGAATGAAAAAAAAAACCCCGAACAAACTTTGTTCAGCCACTGCCGGGAAATTCGAGTGAAAGAATAATGTCTACACAACATCATGTGACATCAGCTGGTTGGATTGTTTGTTTACATTTCGTCTTTGGCTCATTTACATTGTTTTTCTTGAACCCTTGGAAAAAAATTACACAAAATTTCTAAATTTATACTTATTATGAAGCCAATATGGATTTTGTTCAGGTTTGTTCCATTCGACTAGGCTTCTGTGTTAACACAAATTTTAAATTGTAAAGCATTTCAAATAATTGAAAATGAAAATGTTTCCGAAAACATTAATAATTCATGAAAAAAAAAAGTTTCCAAATTTTAAAAACTTTTTTTTATTTTTTGTGTCGGAATCAAATGATTAAATTGAAAGCTGAAAAAAAATCCCATTCCATTAACCCTGTAAAGATCAATTTTTTTTCAAAATTTTTTATTTTTCCCTTGTTAAGGAGGCTATTTTGAGCAACATTTCTACGAAAAACTTAGCTTCTCTTGTTTTATGTCCTGTCAACACATTTTGCCTATCTATTTTAAAGTCACTTTTTTAATTTTTTTGCTGGATTTTCACATTTTCTGCTATAGATTGGCACCATTATCCCTTAAATTGTAAAAAATGCGTTTAGGCATAGTCTGGGACACTACAAAAATTATTGCACACTTCTTTTTACTTAAAATATACGAATTGTTAGTGAAAAACACAGCCAAAGTTGATCCGTAAAAAAATTACTTTTTAAAAAACATTGGCGAATTCACATAAAACGAGTAAAAAAATTTTCAAAGGGACCATCCATAAACTACGTTGACACTTTTTGAAATCTTAGACCCCCCCCCCCCTTCCGTCCCCCTCTTGGACAATTTTCATACAAAATAAATCTTTTTTTATGGAGCGTAGACATGTTTAAAACTACATTTTTTTTTTTTGAGAAAATTTACCTAAAAGTAACTCAAACTATAAAATGCCGCATTAAAAAAAATTGCTCAATGCATTTCGAATAAAAATTCGAATACATAAAAAAATCACTTGAATTTTTTTTCCAAAAATGATATCAAAATTGGGCCAACAAATTTGCATCAACATATTTAACTCAAAAGATATCATCTAGTCATCTTAACCCTCTACAACCCAACCCCGCCTCTAGACGGGCTTCGATTTGAAAAATCGCCAAAAATCCATTTTTCAACCAATTTTTGATCTTCAAAAAGCATTGGAAAGAAGAACTTTTAAAATTTTGGAAAATTTTAGGGTTGGAAGTTTGACTCGTTTTATGTGAATTTGCCAATGTTTTTAAAAAAGTCATTTTTTTACGGATCTTGGTTGTGTTTTTCACTAACAATTCCTTTATTTTAAGTAAAAAGAAGTATGCCATATTTTTTGTAGTGTTCCAGACTATGCCTCAATGTATTTTTTACAATTTAAGTGATAATGGTGCAATTCTATAGCAGAAAATGTGAAAATCTAGCAAAAAATTGAAAAAGTGATTGTAAAAACTTAAAAAATAGATAAGCAAAATGTAATGATAGGAGGTGGTAGAACAGGCTATCATACTACCAAAACAAACATTAACTTACCAAGATAAATGCAAATTAACATACTAATAATGAAACAAGCAAAGCATAAAACAAGAGAAGTTAAGTTTTTCGTATAATAATTGCTCAAAATGACCTCCTGAACACGGGAAAAATAAAAATCTTCGAAAAAAAAATTTGGGCAGTAGAGGGTTAAACAAATCTTCAATGTTTTTTTTCCAAATTGTAATTCTGCGCAATTTGTTATCATTCGTGTTAAAAAGTAAAATATAAACCGGTTATTTTTAGGAGTGAACACATTTTTCTGCAAAATTCCTTCTCAAGAAAGAAAAAAAAGTTATAGCACTTTTGTATGAACTTGGAGGTTGTCTAAGACTTCAAAATAAATGAATGTAAGAAACTAGTTAGGGAAAGTTTGAAAAGCCAGATGTGAAGGTTCTGTGCAAGAAAACAACAAAAAAAATGCCATAAATATAATACTTTACTTTCAGAAATTATAGAAAGCAGTTAAACATAATTTTATTTTTATTCAAGCGAATTTTGTTGTATTGTTATTCATCAAAATCAAACCATCCACATTAACGACCCCCGGGTCTTTTGTGGTCTCTATTGCAAGTTTCTGCTCGAACCTAGGAGTCCGAAGGCTTGAATGGGGAGAGCACCCAAACCTCTTTCTACTCCAAGGAACCTTCCACCCCAGTGTTTGAACTGACGACCTTTGGATTGCGAGTCCAACCGCCGCCAGCGATTCCACCGGAGTAGGCTTGGTTTGGTGAGTTGTTTGTACTTATGGCATGGAGACGACTCCTACACCTGGAATGACTTAACGACCTAACAACCAAGGCCGGGACCGACATTTTACTTCCTCATCCGATGGAAGGTTGGAGCAGATGGGAATCGAACCCAGAATCATCCGCTTACAAAGCGGACAGCGTAACCATTCGGCCACGCACTGCACCCTGTATTGTTATTAGATCTGGGTAATTCTCCGCCAACTCACATAGCAGTTGCCCCGACCCCTCTTCGATTTGCGTGAAACTTTGTCCTAAGGGGTAACTTTTGTCCCTGATCACGAATCCGAGGTCCGTTTTTTGATCTCGTGACGGAGGGGCGGTACGACCCCTTTCATTTTTGAACATGCGAAAAAAGTGGTGTTTTTCAATAATTTGCAGCCTGAAACGGTGATGAGATAGAAATTTTGTGTTAAAGGGACTTTTATGTAAAATTAGACGCCCGATTTGATGGCGTACTCAGAATTCCGAAAAAAACGTATTTTTCATCGAAAAAAACACTTAAAAAAGTTTTAAAAATTCTCCCATTTTCCGTTACTCGACTGTAAATTTTTTTGGAACATGTCATTTTATGGGAAATTTAATGTACTTTTCGAATCTACATTGACCCAGAAGGGTCATTTTTTCATTCAGAAACAAAATTTTCATTTTAAAATTTCGTGTTTTTTCAAACTTTGCAGGGTTATTTTTTCGAACTTTGTAGGGTTATTTTTTTAGAGTGGCGTGCTCAAATACAACGATATGGTAAAAACAAGTCATCCAACAGTGTTTCTTGTTCGAGGGAATCGTATTGACATGCTAAAATGTTTGAAGTAGAAATTTTCAGATAATTGGGTACTTTTCGAGCAATTAAAAAAATATTTAAAAATGATTTTTCGAGAGATCATTTTTGGCCAAAACCATAACATTTGACAGCTGTCAAAATGACAAGATTTGTGCTAGGAACGAGATTTTCTCAGGTAAGTCATCTTAAGATGTCCCCTACACATTTTCAGAGAGAAGGAAATACTGCTCTAAAATAACACGTGAATAAATTGTATTGCATCGTAACAAACACCCTGTCAAAGACCTCTCACAATGAAAGCCAAGCGATCGTAATGTGTCATTTTTCCCCGAAGAAAGAAACACCTCACATTATAGGCTCACATTCATCATCCTTGCAGGGTGTTCCCTGGAATAAAAGAAAAACCCTCCCAAGGAAAAAAAAAACCCTCAAAAAAGATGATTGATGATGTCACACCATTTTCCCGCGGCGGGGGTGGTTTAGAGAGTCTTTCCCAAACTCGTAAATATCGCACACCATTACCCGGTCAGACATAAAACTGTTTTCGCATCACACTTACCCGCGGGTTCCCCCGCCGTATACTCTCCAGTGATGATCGACTAGTTTCACCCCGATTCAGCCCCGATGCAGTCGCATCTGGTGTCTGCTGCTGTCTTCTAAGCTGCTGCAGTCCATCGAGTTAAAACTAAAGGAAAACTCACTTTTCTTCGTTTTCTCCCAGGAATAAATTGCTTCCAGCTGGTTGCCAATTCTGGGATGATGCACTTCGAAATTCAATGAAGGAAACTTTTTCTATCTTCTGTATTTCATTTGCTCGTATTTCAATTCAACTCTTTCTTTTTCTTCTTTTTCCCCAGAGTTGATTGATTCGCAGAACTCGTCGTTAGCAACGATTCAGCTGGACTCCGGCTGATCCAATTTGGCGTGCTAAACTCACTCACTTTGAGTCGATTTGATTCAATTAGGCCATCCACACTGATCCACTTTAATCCAAACCGGTTGGCGTCGGAGTCGTCACCGCGATCCAGATGATTGATTGCACCCCGGGCAAGAGGGTCTGTCGAGATTCGAGGGGGTTACTCCTTAATCACTTTATCTTGGAAGGAATTCCAGGAAGAAGTTCCCGGAAGAAATCTTCCAAGATCTGAACAAAAAAAAGGACGCAAAAAAACTTTCAATTTCCTCTCCTCGTTAAATCGTTCCACTTGATGAAGGTTTCAAATTCTATCTCTTCGTGGGACTCTTCACGATTTTCCCGGACTTTTTCCTGCCCCGAGGCGACCACTTCCGTCGATTTGCATTTCCATTATCAATTTGCGGTGCCACGAGCGGCCACCCCTTAAATATTCCACGTTTTGCACTTCCTAAAACTTCAGGCAAAAAAAATGAAATCCTTCGTCCTCACTCCCGGAAGGATCCGTCGAAGAACCACCCGTCGACGCTGATTAAACGGAATAAGTAATCAACAGCAATTGCTTTGCAGGACCTTCTGACCTCATCCCTTAAGAAAATGTACACCTGTGTGACGGACGACCTTTCACCTTAACCCGCGGCGGCTTCTACTTCCACAACACAACACACTTCAGAAGGGATGACCCCCGCCACAAATCCGGTGAAAATCCAACCTCACAAATCCCTTCCAGATTCAGCGGTGTCGTGCCCGGGGAACCATCACGACCGTACGCGGCCACGTTCAGACGGATACTGAACTGAACTTGAAAACCGACCGGCTACGGCTGTGGGAAGATGTGACGACGGAGCCGAACGAACGGCTCATTCACAGCTAGCACGGCGGTACGAATGGCCTGCTGGCTGGTAGTAAACAGCTGATAGAAGGGCGCGAAATCGATGTGGGGCTCGGCGACGAGGAGGGAAAACAGTGTGGAAAGTGACACCCCCAAACGGGCGTAGAGAAGAGTAGAGTGAACTCCAGGAATGATTCGAGGAGTTTACGACGGGGCGTTGCACGGTCATGTGACGCAGGAGGGAGTGTAAGGAGTGAGTTGCATGTTGCGCGACACTGGGTGGTGATTCGTTAGAGAATTCAGTTGAAGAGCAATTCAAAGTATTTTTGTGTAAAAATAGTATTTCAAATATAGTTGAGCAGTTCTCTACGGAATCGGTCTTTTTTCTTTAATTTTATTTTTTGTATTTTTTAATCCGGCTGAAACTTTTTTGGTGCCTTCGGTATGCCCAAAGAAGCCATTTTGCATCATTAGTTTGTCCATATAATTTTCCATACAAATTTGGCAGCTGTCCATACAAAAATGATATGTGAAAATTCAAAAATCTGTATCTTTTGAAGGAATTTTTTGATCGATTTGGTGTCTTCGGCAAAGTTGTAGGTATGGATATGGACTACACTGAAAAAAAATGATACACGGTAAAAAAATTTTGGTGATTTTTAATTTAACTTTTTGTCACTAAAACTTGATTTGCAAAAAAACACTATTTTTATTTTTTTATTTTTTGATATGTTTTAGAGGACATCAAATGCCAACTTTTCAGAAATTTCCAGAATGGCAAAAAATCTTTGACCGAGTTATGATTTTTTGAATCAATACAGTTTTTTCAAAAAATCGAAATATTGGTCGCAAAAATTTTTCAACTTCATTTTTCGATGTAAAATCGAATTTGCAATCAAAAAGTACTTTAGTGAATTTTTGATAAAGTGCACCGTTTTCAAGTTATAACCATTTTTAGGTAACTTTTTTGAAAATAGTCGCAGTTTTTTATTTTTTTTGGATTAGTGCGCATGTTTGCTCACCTTTGAAAAAAATATTTTTGAAAAGTTAAGAAAATTCTCTATATCTTGCTTTTTTAACTTTGTTGATACGACCCTGAGATATTGCCATGCAAAGGTTTAAAAACAAGAAAATTGATGTTTTCTAAGTCTCACCCAAACAACCCGCCATTTTCTAATGTCGATATCTCAGCAACTATAAATCCGATTTACAATGTTAAAACATGAAACATTCGTGAAATTTTCCGATCTTTTCGAAAAAAATATTTTCAAAAATTTAAAATCAAGACTAACATTTTAAACGGGCCAAACATTCAATTTTACGCCCATTTAAAATGTTAGTCTTGATTTAAAATTTTAGAAAATATTTTTTTCGAAAAGATCGGAAAATTTCACAAATGTTTCATGTACAGTGGACTCTCTGGCTGTCGATCTTCTCGATATCAATATTGCTCCAGCTGTCAATAAATTTTTCAGTCCCTTCAAATAGATTGCTTTGATTTTCCGTTCTATAATTTGATAACTCCCGCTCTCGACGGTCCCTTCAATATCGACAACGAGAGAGTCCACTGTATTAACATTGAAAATCGGATTTATAGTTGTTGAGAAATCGACATTAGAAAATGGCGGGTTGTTTGGGTGAGACTTAGAAAACATCAATTTTCCTGTTTTTAAACCTTTGCATGGCAATATCTCAGCAACTAAGGGTCGTATCAACAAAGTTCAAAAAGCAAAATATAGAGAATTTTCTCAGCTCTTCAAAAATATTTTTTTCAAATGTGGGCAAACATGGGCACTAATTTAAAAAAATGAAAAACTGCGACTTTTTTCAAAAAAGTTACCTAAAAATGGTTATAACTTGAAAACGGTGCACTTTATCAAAATTTCACTAAAGTACTTTTTGATTGCAAATTCGATTTTACATCGAAAAATGAAGTTGAAAAATTTTTGCGACCAATATTTCGATTTTTTGAAAAAATCAGTATTGATTCAAAAAATCATAACTCGGTCAAAGATTTTTTGCCCATTCTGGAAATTTCTGAAAAGTTGGCATTTTATGTCTTCTAAAACATATCAAAAAATAAAAAAAATTTAAAATAGTGTTTTTTTGCAAATCAAGTTTTAGTGACAAAAAGTTAAATTAAAAATCACCAAAAATTTTTTTACCGTGTATCATTTTTTTTTCAGTGTAGTCCATATCCATACCTACAACTTTGCCGAAGACACCAAATCGATCAAAATTCATTTTTCATTTTTGTATGGACAGCTGCCAAATTTGTATGGAAAATTATATGGACAAACTAATGATGCAAAATGGCTTCTTTGGGCATACCGAAGGCACCAAAAAAGTTTCAGCCGGATTAAAAATACAAAAAAAAATCGAATGACCGAAATCTCAGAGAATTGCTCAGTTGTCTGAAAATTTTTAAAATTGTATGTAACATTCTAAAGTTCTTGAGGGGAAATATATTCGCAAAATTAATACAATATACACTTTTCAAAATTGTGAATGGAGTAATCCAAACAAATTTTTGTGAAGTAGAATATGTATGACTTTTAACCTCCCAATTGCAGGGATAAACTTTATGGATGCACCCATTCTAATTGGAAATAGCTATGAAGGAGATTTACTGACAAGCAATGATTTTTTTTTCTCGGAAAAAATAATTTGGAATAAAAGAATATTTAACTACAGACAGTTAAGGTAAGATTGCAGTAATGCTACTAACAGAAAAAAATCTATCGACCTTTGGTTCCGATTTAAAGAAAAAAAAAATATTTCGACCCACATGATAAAAAAAAAACATATTTATTTTGTTCTAAACAGGTTCCAAATAATTCTACAAGTTGCTTAAATGCCAATTTAAGCCAAATTTTCGTCCTAACAAAAATATTCAAAATTATTTACATAAAAAAAATTGCAAAATATTTTTAAGATTAATGTATTTTAAAATAGAGCATTTTTTGTTGAAATGGGAAATAGATTTACTGGAATAGATTTCATATCAAGAGTTTTTTTGAAAAGGTCCTATAACATATGAAAGACAATAGCTTATAAGTCCTTTTCAAAAAAAAACTCTAGATATGTGTTTTCATAAAGGTCTTAACATTTCCGAGGGACTTTCTTATGCATAAAGAAGCCAGCCAAGTATCCCTACAATTTTGACAGCTATCCATTCAAAAATTATATCTTTATAATCGAAAATCTGTATTTTGGGATATAATATTTCAATCGATTTGGTATTCTCGGTAAAGTTTAAAGTTTTAGTTAGGACAATTAAGAAAACTATACACTTCCAAATAATTTAGCCTTTTTTCACAGATAATCAACATTTTATTACTAAAATTTGAATTCTCAAAATCCGCATTGCAAATTGTCGATTATGATTTGTTTGAATTTTTATTTTTTTTGTGTTTCTGATTTGGCTCAAACTTTTTATTGGCCTTCCCTGCGACCAAAGAAGCCATTTTGTGTCATTGGTTCACCCATACAAGTCTCCTTTTAATTTTGGCAGCTGTCCATACAAAAATGATACTTAAACATACGAAAATCCGTATATAACTGTCCAGTTATTTTGCAATCATAATTGTCCAAAATTTCAAAGAATGGACTAATTTTTTTGTAAAAAAAAAGTTTTTGCTGTGCTATACAGTGGAATTTTGTACAAACTCCAAATAATTTTAAACAAATCTAAATATTTTGAAAAAAAAAATTACCCCCTGATTTTTCGGACCCATTTTAAGGGGGCGACATTACATCGAAAATATTTGCAACGGCCTAATTCTTAACATTTTTTTTTATTTGACTACAATTTTTGATGTATAATCGAATGTGGAACCGCAAAGTACAAAAAATTTGATAAACTTGGCCGTTCATAAAGCATGCTCTGTATTGGGACTGATTGTTTATTTTTATTTTTCTTAAAGTATGGCCATTGATAGTTTGATTTTAGCCAGAAATTCGCAGTATTTCGATTTTTTTTTCAAATTGTGCTCAAAAGTGACCATTACTGAACAATTTTACTCGTAATTTTCAGAAAATTACTCAATTTTTTTCTGAAATATATTAAAACTGTGATTGTATGTTTCACTCTTTTGAAATATTAGCCTTGATTCCAAAATTTTCAAAATATTTTTATCAAAAAGAGCAGAAAATTTCGCAAATGTTTCATTTTTAAACACTGAAAATTGGACTATCAGTTGCTGTTTCTGTGAGACTTTGAGAACTTAAATGCTCCTGTTTGTTTTATTTTTTCTTTATTCCGATGTTTCTCAGCATCCAGAGGTCCAATCTTCAATTTTCAAATAAAATTGAATAAAAATTTAAAAAAAATTAGAATTTTCAAAAAAAATTTTTTTTTTAAATGTTTACTCTTGGGCACTGTTAAAAAAAATCATAATACTGTAAATTAACAGTAAAAATCGAGCTTTAAGTGGCCATATCTCGAAAACGCACTTTATCAAAAATTTTGTAAAGTACTTTTCCATTGCAAATTCGATCAAAAAAAAAACTTTGGTGCAACATTTTTGCCCGAATTTCTCTATGGCTCAAAATTGCGTGTTTTCTCCACAAAACCTATAAACAAAAAAATACGAATTTTGGGAAATTGGATTGGATTTTTGTAAACATGAATTTTAAATGTGACCCAAACTGCACTCAATTTGCAAATTCCAAAACCAATGGTTCGATTTTCAATGACAAAACTTGAATCCATCGTAAACATTTTTAAGTCGCTTCAAGACATATTTTGAGATTTTAAAACCATGCGAACATTAAAAACCGAAGCAATTTATCAAAAAAAATGGTTCTATAAATCAGAGAACTAAATCCAAAATTATTGACTTTTCGACTATTTTTTAAAAACATGCTCATCCTCAAGAAATTGCAGGTTTGGTCATCTTACATACATCTAAAATCTAATTTTCAAAAAGTTTTTTTTTTTTGTTAAATTGGATTTTTTGTGCAAAAAGATTACACACACATTTTTTCTTGATTCATTTTATTAATACCGTCATCAGGGGTGACATTGGGTCTGCGGTGAGATTGGATCATCTCACCCCCTCACACACTGTATAACAAAGCTTACAGCAGCCTTCTTTTTGACGATTAGGTCAGCTTATTTACTATGAAGCCCCGTGGAGCGATGCGGAAGTGCGCCTGGACCTGCCGTGGAGATAACAACAAGTCGTCGAAGTCGTCGGATCGAATCTTGGGAAAGAGGAAGTTCATCAAAAAAGGAAAATCTAAAAGTTCGCCATGTTATCCTGTCCAAATGAAGAGAGATTAACAGTATTCACAGATAGAGAGCAATTTATTTTAGAATGAGTCGGGCAGAAACAAGCTTTCCAAAATAAACAGAAAAAATATTCTTATTGGCCAAATTTCAAAATTCCAATGAGAAATGTTTGTTTACATGTAGGTTGGTCAACGGTTAGACAGCTGATTTCAATCTAACTTTCCTTTTCAGTGTGCGCTTTGATTTGACAGCACAGCCGTAAACCACGCCCCTTTTTTCGTTGAATCTCTTGTTAGCTAGCACAGTGTTGTCAATTACATTTGTACAACTTACTCTGATAACTTGCATCTTGTTCTGACAAGTTATACAACAGAAAAAAGTGCGCTTTTTCCAGTTCACAGGAGTTGTAGAACACGTTGGGGTAACACGGCCGATCGGTTATACAACCAGTTAGGAAATTCATTTATCTGACAAAGTGTGTTTCTTGGGCATCGTCATACCTGATGAAGTTACCTCTAATTTTTTGTCCTGCTAAATTGATTCGAAATTCTATTCTCAAGATCAGGGCTTGTGAAATTTCGACTTTGTTTGTGATAGCTGACAGAACACTCCAATCGTCTTCACCACGACAACCTGATTTTTACATTCTACTTTCGTTCGTTTCACACACAAAGGAATGAGTGCTACGCAAAGTCACTCACACAATCATTGACTTCCCTCCAGGAGAAAAATCGCTTAGAGAGCGGTCGTTTGACATTCTACCGAGATTCCGATCATCTCTCCAATGATAGCTATCATATGATTTCTGTCACCACGCAGCATACACTAGGAAGAGAGAGACAAAAACGAGAGAAAGAGAAAGAGCATGTTGTCTCGTTCGGGCGGCTGCTTGAGTGGTGCTCATTTTTCGTTCGTTTCGTCTTCGTGCTTACGTTCATCGACCGTCGCCAAGCAATGACGGTCATGATAGGCGTTGTGTGTCAGCGATCAAATATCGTTTTGGGAAATGATCGCTGACAGAAAGTTCTATCGAATATCGAGCAGTCCCGTTCAGTGATAGATCCCTTTTCAAGCATTGCTCAAGATATCGACTTTTGAATATATTGAAAGCAGGTGTGAAAAACCTTATAAATTCTGTTTCAATCTGAAGAGTTTTCTGTTTATCCTAAAGGAACTTCTCAGTCAAGTCGACATAAGATCAAAAGAAAATCGTTTGTTATAAATACTTTATTCAAAACGGCTGTAGAATGTACTTCGCTCCACGCAAATTTCAACCCTCTCACAAAACATAACTGCAATTTAATCGCACCGCCTCAAGAAAGTTAGCACAGTCTCAGCCATGCAACCTTCCAAACACGAAATTTATAGCGCCACAACAACAACCATCATTTCAACTTCCGGCCAGACAAAGTTTCTCCCAAGTTCACACCTACTCACAAACACGCACGGTCTGGGGTTCGCTTCTTCACAAACACACAAAATCTGCTACCCATAATTTTCCCATTAGGCCTGCCACCGCCGTCCTCGTCTGGGCCACGTCGTGAAAACGCCGTTGCACCTGATGCCAGTAAAGTGCAACAACAAGGTCTCTATCACTTTTTGTCACGTGACACTTAAATGTGTCGCGCGACATGAATTTCATGCTGCAAAGCCGAACGCGATGAATTTTCCGACTTGATGTGTGACAGCAAATTCAATGCTGTCAGTTGTTATCGCTGGAAAACGTGGTGTAAATTCACTCAATTGCTCTTTTGGCACCACTTTTTTGTTGAGGTTGCTGAAGCTTTCTTCACTCAGCTGTGAAAATGGAGAAAAGCCAACTCACGTGTTCGAGGATGAGGCGAGGGTGTGTCAGTGTGTATGTTTATCTTAAAGTTTTTCCTGCACGGTTCTGTTTTGCTGGAGAGTTTTGTAGCTTGGCTTTTCCTTTATGCTGCCAAACTGTCCTCGTTGCAAAACTGCTCTAATGTTTGTGTGGTTTGTAGCATAGATTTTGCTGGATTTGGAAAGATAGTTTTTCCGCTATATTTTATCTGGCTTTGGGGTCTTTTGGGGGAGTTTGGGGGCAAATGGGGTTAAATTAACGTATTTTTTTTATGAGTGAAGAAAGACTGTAGAACCAATTGACACAAAATATTCAAATACAAACATCAACTATTTTTAAAAACAATTTAACCCTACACTCTTCGGTCGAGCATCGCCCAGCGCAAGGTCCAAGAGGGCAAAGTGGAAAATCATGGGAAAAGTTTGTTGCCGTACCGCGTAGTGTGTGTGTGAGAGGTTTAAAACCAGCTTTTCTGAAAGGGGAGAAAAACTTGCACTAGCTCTAGTGATGTTTACGTTTTCGATAAAAATTGCACACGATTTTGCGAGCTTATATTTTCCCCCGTTGTTGCAAGTTGAACCCCTTCTGAAAAAAGGCGATCATCGATTGGGTTTTAATGGCGATTTTTTTTGCGGGAATAGCAGTTTTTTTACATTGGGAAGAATCGGGGAGGGGATTACGATTTAGTGAATAAAATGGACCATATGTGTTTTGGCGAAAAAAATGTTTCCTCTGTTTGCTTTTCAAACCGGATGAAGGCGTCAACGATCTGGATGAGCTGAAGTGATGGTTATAGTGTAAGCGCAGAAAGAAATTCATTATTAGTTTTTTTGATTGTCAATAATAAAGTAAAACAAGCAAATTCAATTTAAAACTGTTTTTTTTTAGCGTTTAATGTGTAATGTTTAATGTTTAATGTTTAATGTTTAATGTTTAATGTTTAATGTTTAATGTTTAATGTTTAATGTTTAATGTTTAATGTTTAATGTTTAATGTTTAATGTTTAATGTTTAATGTTTAATGTTTAATGTTTAATGTTTAATGTTTAATGTTTAATGTTTAATGTTTAATGTTTAATGTTTAATGTTTAATGTTTAATGTTTAATGTTTAATGTTTAATGTTTAATGTTTAATGTTTAATGTTTAATGTTTAATGTTTAATGTTTAATGTTTAATGTTTAATGTTTAATGTTTAATGTTTAATGTTTAATGTTTAATGTTTAATGTTTAATGTTTAATGTTTAATGTTTAATGTTTAATGTTTAATGTTTTATGTTTAATGTTTAATGTTTAATGTTTAATGTTTAATGTTTAATGTTTAATGTTTAATGTTTAATGTTTAATGTTTAATGTTTAATGTTTAATGTTTAATGTTTAATGTTTAATGTTTAATGTTTAATGTTTAATGTTTAATGTTTAATGTTTAATGTTTAATGTTTAATGTTTAATGTTTAATGTTTAATGTTTAATGTTTAATGTTTAATGTTTAATGTTTAATGTTTAATGTTTAATGTTTAATGTTTAATGTTTAATGTTTAATGTTTAATGTTTAATGTTTAATGTTTAATGTTTAATGTTTTATGTTTAATGTTTAATGTTTAATGTTTAATGTTTAATGTTTAATGTTTAATGTTTAATGTTTAATGTTTAATGTTTTATGTTTAATGTTTAATGTTTAATGTTTAATGTTAAATGTTTAATGTTTAATGTTTAATGTTTAATGTTTAATGTTTAATGTTTAATGTTTAATGTTTAATGTTTAATGTTTAATGTTTAATGTTTAATGTTTAATGTTTAATGTTTAATGTTTAATGTTTAATGTTTAATGTTTAATGTTTAATGTTTAATGTTTAATGTTTAATGTTTAATGTTTAATGTTTAATGTTTAATATTTAATGTTTAATGTTTAATGTTTAATGTTTAATGTTTAATGTTTAATGTTTAATGTTTAATGTTTAATGTTTAATGTTTAATGTTTAATGTTTAATGTTTAATGTTTAATGTTTAATGTTTAATGTTTAATGTTTAATGTTTAATGTTTAATGTTTAATGTTTAATGTTTAATGTTTAATGTTTAATGTTTAATGTTTAATGTTTAATGTTTAATGTTTAATGTTTAATGTTTAGTGTTTAATGTTTAATGTTTAATGTTTAATGTTTAATGTTTAATGTTTAATGTTTAATGTTTAATGTTTAATGTTTAATGTTTAATGTTTAATGTTTAATGTTTAATGTTTAATGTTTAATGTTTAATGTTTAATGTTTAATGTTTAATGTTTATGTTTAATGTTTAATGTTTAATGTTTAATGTTTAATGTTTAATGTTTAATGTTTAATGTTTAATGTTTAATGTTTAATGTTTAATGTTTAATGTTTAATGTTTAATGTTTAATGTTTAATGTTTAATGTTTAATGTTTAATGTTTAATGTTTAATGTTTAATGTTTAATGTTTAATGTTTAATGTTTAATGTTTAATGTTTAATGTTTAATGTTTAATGTTTAATGTTTAATGTTTAATGTTTAATGTTTAATGTTCAATAACATTTTTTCTAAAGTTTTGTTTGAAATTGTTTTTCTTTTTTTACACAGTTCATTTTTATAATTATTTGAAAATTCAGTTAAATCGCACTTAAAGTTCGATTCTCATTTAAAATTGTTCAACTCCACTGTCTGATTGCTAGCATAAATATTCATCAGCTAGAAAATGCGCACTATGCAAATAATCCCTTTCCTGGAAACACGACACTCGTCAGTACATCGACATAAACATTCATGAAACCATAAATAAGTCAAGTAAAGGGTTCATTTTGGATCTTTTGTGGAGTGATGAGAGCTACTGATTGTGCATAAATTACAGCGGGGGCTTGCCTTCGTGTCATGCTGGAGATAAGAAAATTTGGTGCAACTAGAGCAATGGACTGTAATTTTGATCAATTTTTTTGTTTTACAGGGTTCTTGAAGAATCCAGAAATTTGCAGGAATTTTGACGTAAATTCAAACGTGATTTAATTTAATCTCACTTGAGAGTCAGAATCGAAATCTGTCCTTTCCTAACAAACTACGTTGGATGTTTAGTTTTCCGAGAAATTATTACTTACACAAGTTACGGCTGGCTGATGATTGTGAGTTGAATAATTAATGCTTCTAGCAGAAAAACTCGCCGCCAAAGGCTGATAAGGATTGATTTACACAGTAACACTGAAGCTTCTCAGGCAAAACAAAACCTATTTCATCAAAACTGTGACATGCCCCTCATCACACCGTAACTTAGAATCGGTCCGAAAATTATGACGTAAAGATGAAAAACAAATCGCTCAAACTTTTATCATCAGCTTTTTTATGAATTACACCTGACCTGACAAGCACCCCGTTCGGGTCAAACCGGAAAAAGTTAATCGCACACATAGTCCAAAACGTAAGCACATAGAATAAAATGGGCAAATTTCGGGCTCACCTCAAGCATAAATCTATCTGGGGAAAATAGGAACTTCCTAGGGGACAGATTTATGGGAAAACCTGTTCCGGGCAATGTAATCCACCGGGTTTTATGACGGTGAGCGATGTTCCTTTTTTTTCGGGGTTGCCATGTCGGTCAACTCCCTTTGGAGAGGTGAGCAAGTAAACTGTGTTAATTAAGCTTTAGAATGGCCAATTTTATATGCAAGCAGAAATTGGTAGAGAATTATCGTGACATGAATTTCGTTCTAAGGTTAATTCACGGGGGACAAGTTTTTTAATTGAAAGAAACAGAGACTGTGCCGAGGTTTTCTTCGCTTATGTTCAATTAAACTTTCAAAAGAAAAATAGAAAGCAATTTTTAAAGGCTTGGATTAAACATTGAACAATTGTGCAGAGCTTTATTTCAACTTGATTGTTCTAAGATTTCTACGAAAAATGGAAAACCTTTTTTTCAAATCATTTCGGAATTTTCCTTCCGAGAAGGATGAATGGAAAAGGCTTCACTTGCATGAATCAGTTTTTCGGTCGGACAATTCGTTACGGTCATTTGCCATTAACCCTCTACTGCCCAAATTTTTTTTTCGAAAATTTTTATTTTTCCCGTGTTCAGGAGGTCATTTTGAGAAACTTTTGTTCTACGAAAAACTTTACTTCTCTTGTTTTATGTTTTTCTTGTTTCATTTTTAGTATTTTAATTTGCATTTATCATGTTTAGTTTATGTTTGTTTTTGGTAGTATTTGGCCTACTCTACCACCTCCTATCATTACATTTTGCCTATCTAATTTTTTCATGTTTTTACAGTAACTTTTTCAATTTTTTGCATGTTTTTCACATTTTTTGCTATAAAATGGAACCATTATCATTTAAACTGTAAATAAATGCGTAGAGGCATAGTCTGGGGCACTAGAAAAATTACTGCATTCTTCTTTTTACTTAAAATATAGGAAATGTTAGTAAAAAACACAGCCAAAGTTGACCCCTAAATAAAATACATTTTTAAAAACATTGGCAAAGTCACATAAAACAAGTCAAACTTCCAACCCTAAAATTTTCCAAACTATTAAAAGTTCTTCTTTCCAATGCTTTTTGAAGATCAAAAATTGGTTGAAAAATAGATTTTTGGCGATTTTTTAAATCGAAGCCGGTCTAGAGGCGGGGTTGGGTTGTAGAGGATTAAGTGTTTTGTGTGTTTGAATATTTTGGTGAATTATTTAAAAAAAAAATCAAAACACAATTTGTATGGAAAAATATTCTTATCATTTCAAAAGAGATTTTTTAAAATGGAGTATTTTTTTTTTTAATATTTTAAAAGTAACAGTAAAGCAAACATTGCACAGTGATTTCAGGTCGCCAAAATTCAAAGCAAAATAAATTTATAAAAAAACATGTTCTAGGGCTTTATTTACGATCAGGGTGTCTCCTAATTTGTAATTTGTAATTTGTAATTTGTAATTTGTAATTTGTAATTTGTAATTTGTAATTTGTAATTTGTAATTTGTAATTTGTAATTTGTAATTTGTAATTTGTAATTTGTAATTTGTAATTTGTAATTTGTAATTTGTAATTTGTAATTTGTAATTTGTAATTTGTAATTTGTAATTTGTAATTTGTAATTTTTAATTTGTAATTTGTAAATTGTAAATTGTAAATTGTAAATTGTAATTTGTAATTTGCAAATTGTAATTTGTAATTTGGGTAATTCTCCGCCAACTCACACAGCAGTTGCCCCGACCCCTCTTCGATTTGCGTGAAACTTTGTCCTAAGGGGTAACTTTTGTCCCTGATCATGAATCCGAGGTCCGTTTTTTGATATCTCGAAAAAAGAGGTGTTTTTCAATAATTTGCAGCCTGAAATGGTGATGAAATAGAAATTTGGTGTCAAAGGGACTTTTATGTAAAATTAGACGTCCGATTTGATGGCGTACTCAGAATTCCGAAAAAACGTATTTTTCATCGAAAAAAACACTAAAAAAGTTTTAAAAATTCTCCCATTTTCCGTTACTCGACTGTAAAATTTTTTGGAACATGTCATTTTATGGGAAATTTAATGTACTTTTCGAATCTACATTGACCCAGAAGGGTCATTTTTTCACCTAGAACAAAATTTTTCATTTTAAAATTTCGTGTTTTTTCTAATTTTGCAGGGTTATTTTTTAGAGTGTAACAATGTTCTACAAAATTTTAGAGCAAACAATTACAAAAAATTTGATATATAGACATAAGGGGTTTGCTCATAAACATCACGAGTTATCGTGATTTTACGAAAAAAAGTTATGAAAAAGTTGGTCGTCATCGATCATGGCCGTTCTTGGTCACCCGCGACAGACACGGACGACGAAACAAAGAGAAACGTAAAAAGTAACTTTTTCAAAACTTTTTTTCGTAAAATCGCGATAACTCGTGATGTTTATAAGCAAACTCCTTATATCTATGAATCAAAATTTTTGTGATTGTCCTCTCTACAACTTTGTAGAACATTTTTACACTCTAAAAAATAACCCTGCAAAGTTAGAAAAAACACGAAATTTTAAAATGAAAAATTTTGTTCTAAATGAAAAAAATGACCCTTCTTGGTCAATGAAGATTCGAAAAGTACATTAAATTTCCCATAAAATGACATGTTCCAATAAATTTTACAGTCGAGTAACGGAAAATGGGAGAATTTTTAAAACTTTTTTAGTGTTTTTTTCGATGAAAAAACATTTCTTTCGGAATTCTGAGTACGCCATCAAATCGGGCGTCTAATTTTACATAAAAGTCCCTTTGACACCAAATTTCTATTTCATCACCGTTTCAGGCTGCAAATTATTGAAAAACACCTCTTTTTTCGCATGTTCAAAAATGGAAGGGGTCGTACCGTCACTACGTCACGAGATATCAAAAAACGGACCTCGGATTCGTGATCAGGGACAAAAGTTACCCCTTAGGACAAAGTTTCACGCAAATCGAAGAGGGGTCGGGGAAACTTTTCCCGATTTCGTGTGAGTTGGTAGAGAATTACCCATTTGTAATTTGTAATTTGTAATTTGTAATTTGTAATTTGTAATTTGTAATTTGTAATTTGTAATTTGTAATTTGTAATTTGTAATTTGTAATTTGTAATTTGTAATTTGTAATTTGTAATTTGTAATTTGTAATTTGTAATTTGTAATTTGTAATTTGTAATTTGTAATTTGTAATTTGTAATTTGTAATTTGTAATTTGTAATTTGTAATTTGTAATTTGTAATTTGTGATTTGTAATTTGTAATTTGTAATTTGTAATTTGTAATTTGTAATTTGTAATTTGTAATTTGTAATTTGTAATTTGTAATTTGTAATTTGTAATTTGTAATTTGTAATTTGTAATTTGTAATTTGTAATTTGTAATTTGTAATTTGTAATTTGTAATTTGTAATTTGTAATTTGTAATTTGTAATTTGTAATTTGTAATTTGTAATTTGTAATTTGTAATTTGTAATTTGTAATTTGTAATTTGTAATTTGTAATTTGTAATTTGTAATTTGTAATTTGTAATTTGTAATTTGTAATTTGTAATTTGTAATTTGTAATTTGTAATTTGTAATTTGTAATTTGTAATTTGTAATTTGTAATTTGTAATTTGTAATTTGTAATTTGTAATTTGTAATTTGTAATTTGTAATTTGTAATTTGTAATTTGTAATTTGTAATTTGTAATTTGTAATTTGTAATTTGTAATTTGTAATTTGTAATTTGTAATTTGTAATTTGTAATTTGTAATTTGTAATTTGTAATTTGTAATTCGTAATTTGTAATTTGTAATTTGTAATTTGTAATTTGTAATTTGTAATTTGTAATTTGTAATTTGTAATTTATAATTTGTAATTTGTAATTTGTAATTTGTAATTTGTAATTTGTAATTTGTAATTTGTAATTTGTAATTTGTAATTTGTAATTTGTAATTTGTAATTTGTAATTTGTAATTTGTAATTTGTAATTTGTAATTTGTAATTTGTAATTTGTAATTTGTAATTTGTAATTTGTAATTTGTAATTTGTAATTTGTAATTTGTAATTTGTAATTTGTAATTTGTAATTTGTAATTTGTAATTTGTAATTTGTAATTTGTAATTTGTAATTTGTAATTTGTAATTTGTAATTTGTAATTTGTAATTTGTAATTTGTAATTTGTAATTTGTAATTTGTAATTTGTAATTTGTAATTTGTAATTTGTAATTTGTAATTTGTAATTTGTAATTTGTAATTTGTAATTTGTAATTTGTAATTTGTAATTTGTAATTTGTAATTTGTAATTTGTAATTTGTAATTTGTAATTTGTAATTTGTAATTTGTAATTTGTAATTTGTAATTTGTAATTTGTAATTTGTAATTTGTAATTATTTGCTTTATTGGATTTTTGGACAATTTTTTTTCAATTTTTGTCAGTGCAGTCTTTGCTACAATAATAGTATGAAAATTGCTATCAGATTTTCCCCGCCATCAAATCATTTACGGCTAGCAGCCGTCTAGCCGGCGATCGACCTTGAGACGAAAGTTTCACGTATCGTTCAGTCCCTGATTGAAAGGCCGTTTTTCCAACGCGATTATCCTGGCTTTTCTCCAATACGTCACGAACTTACCTTCGCGCGCGGGCAAAACCAGGACATCAACAAATTGGGGCCACTTTGCTGCGGCTGAGAATTTTTCTTCCACGTGGCTCGATTTTTCCCATGGCACGTTTCGGCGGGTAAAACGTGCGCACGTGTTTGGACTATGATTTTATTTGGCGCATTTTATTGGGGCTGTACTTTGTATCGGATGAAAGCGGAAAATCATTTTCGTCGTGAATGATAAGCAGATTGAATAAAGGAGCTATGAAAAAAGCCCATTCAAATGGAGGCCGGCTGTCTGGCAATTTGGCGGGATGTTTCCCAAATGGGCCTTTTCATAGATGGGTGATTATCGAGACACGTGATCTTTTTAGAAGGATTTTTATTTTATTATATTTCAAACGAAGTCTTGAAACTTCCAAATGAGATAGTTCAGAAGTTGAGATATAGATTTCTGCTCATCACATAGTTCGTCTCTATTACAAAGTTTTGAAGAAAACTAATCTCGAACAAAATTTTTCAAACCAGCAACTCTTAGAAATGGATGCCAGTTTCATTTCGCTGCACAACCTGGACCGTAAAATGAAATTTTTTCCTCAGAACTTGCAACACTTTCGCCAAGTTAAACTTATTCACACAAACTCTCGAGGCAAGGGTGGCGCTTATTGCATTTTTCACATTGCAAAATCACTCACACACGTGTTCTTTTCCAGTGTTCCCAGCAAACGTTGAGGAAGCATGCAAATAGTGCAGAAATTGAAACTGAGCAGTGTAAGTGCTGTTTGCCCGGAATTTCAAGTATCTCATCTTACGAGGGGCAACTCCTTCAAAGAACCGACCAACAATTGCACTTTGAAGTGGTAAAACTATTACGAGGCCTCTCTGCTGGTTTTGTGGCATTCGGAAAAAAAAGTACAAAATCATGTGGAATACATTTCCACGAAGGATGTGTGAAGCACTTCTTTCTGCCCTCTGCTCCCACCCCGTAACCTGCCTTTTGATATGAACTTGACACAAGTCGTTCCACAAATGGACTCGCAAAGGAGCTCTCCAAAGTTTGGATTGAGGAAAAGATGATTACGTCTTGACGTTCTCAACTCCCGGGTACCGGATGTGTGGGCGGAAATTTGCATCAGCAGGTACTTTCGTGGAAAGTTTATTACTTTTGAACAAATGTAAGCTAAGTGATTCTGAGAAATGCATCTTTCCCCTAGTGAATAAAAGATGGCGCCACTTATGAAGAGTGCAATTGCATGCAAGTTTTTGTGCAACTTGCATGACGCATTTTTGATCAAAAAAGTTTCATGCAAAGTGAAGTTGGTTCAAGTGTGAAAACTGCACTTCATCTACGTAGTTCAGAATCTAACTCTTTGATGCATCTTTATCTCAACAATGGAGAAGACTCGATGATACGAATCTATTGCCACCCACAGAATCGGTTGAACTTGAAATGTGATGAAGTTGGAGGCCACTTTGGTGGATGCTCATACATGCATTATGCATGATGCATTGCCACCCGCATACGACTGCCGGAGCTTATGCATGTTACATAAATTCCATGTGTGATGTTGTACAATCTTGAGGCTTCCTCGGTTTGAAGTTCGACTTGAGAAGCAGTTGAAATGAGATTGGTTTTGTTATCGGCAGGTATTGTTCTGAAATAAAGTCAAATCATTTATTAAAGTTGAACCTAGCCAACAAAAACTCAATAATTGCTCAGTTGAACGAAAAACAATTGTTCAGTTGATCAAACTACAATTGTTCAGTTAAACGAACATTATTTGTTCAGTTGAATAAACAACAATTGTACACTTGAACGAACAATAATTGTTCAGTTAAACGAACAACGATTGCTCAGTTCAACTAACAAAAATTGTTCTGTTGACTGAGTTAAACGAACATATTTGTTCAGTTAAAAGAACAAAAATTGTTCAGTTGAACGAAAAAAAATCGTTCAGTTGAACGAACAACAATTGTTCAGTTGAACGAACAACAATTGTTCAGTTGAACGAACAACAATTGTTCAGTTGAACGAACAACAATTGTTCAGTTGAACGAACAAATGTTGATCAGTTGAACGAACAAAAATTGTTCAGTTAAACAAACAATTTTTTTTTAATTGAACGAACAAAAATTGTTCAGTTGAACGAACAATTCTAAAGTTTTTTTAAAAGGTTCTATAAGCTATTGTCTTTCATATGTTTATAGGACCGCTTAAAAAAACTCTTGAATTGTTCAGTTGAACGAACAACAACTGTTCAGTTGAACGAAAAAAAAGTTAAGGTGAACGAACAAAAAATGTTGAATAAAACAAACAAAAATTGTTCAGCTGAACGAACAAAAATTGTTAAATTGAACGAACACAAATTGTTCAGTTAAACGAACAAAAAATGTTAAATTTAACGAACAAAAATTGTTCAGTTGAACGAACAACAATTGTTTAGTTGAACGAACAACAATTGTTCAGTTGAACGAACAAAAATTGTTTAGTTGAACGAACAAAAATTGTTCAGTTGAACGAACAAAAATTGTTCAGTTAAACAAACAAAAATTGTTAAGTTGAACGAACACCAATTGTTCAGTTGAACGAACAACAATTGTTAATTTACACGAACAACAATTGTTGAGTTGAACAAACAACAATTGTTCAGTTGAACAAACAAAAATTGTTCTGTTGAACGAACAAAAATTGTTCAGTTGAACGAACAAAAATTGTTCATTTGAACAAACAATTGTTCAGTTTATCGAACAACAACTGTTCAGTTGAACGAAAAAAAATAATGTTAAGTTGAACGAACACCAATTGTTCAGTTGAACGAAAAAAATTGTTAAGTTGAACGAACAAAAATCGTTCAGTTGAACGAACAACAGTTGTTCACATGAACGAACAACAATTGTTTAGTTAAACGAACAAAAATTGTTAAGTTGAACAAACACCAGTTGTTCAGTTGAACGAAAAAAATTTTTAAGTTGAACGAACAAAAATCGTTCACTTGAACGAACAACAGTTGTTCACATCAATGAACAACAATTGTTCAGTTGAACGAACAAAAATTGTTCAGTTGAACGAACACCAATTGTTCAGTTGAACGAAAAAAATTGTTAAGTTGAACGAACAAAAATCGTTCAGTTGAACGAACAACAGTTGTTCACATGAACGAACAACAATTATCCAGTTGAACAAACAATTGTTCAGTTTAACGAACAACAACTGTTCAGTTGAACGAAAAAAAATAATGTTAAGTTGAACGAACACCAATTGTTCAGTTGAACGAAAAAAATTGTTAAGTTGAACGAACAAAAATCGTTCAGTTGAACGAACAACAGTTGTTCACATGAACGAACAACAATTGTTTAGTTAAACGAACAAAAATTGTTAAGTTGAACGAACACCAGTTGTTCAGTTGAACGAAAAAAATTTTTAAGTTGAACGAACAAAAATCGTTCACTTGAACGAACAACAGTTGTTCACATCAATGAACAACAATTGTTCAGTTGAACGAACAAAAATTGTTCAGTTGAACGAACACCAATTGTTCAGTTGAACGAAAAAAATTGTTAAGTTGAACGAACAATTTTTTTTAAATTAAACGAACAAAAATTGCTCAGTTGAACGAACAACAATTGTTCAGTTGAACGAACAAATATTGATCAGTTGAACGAACAAAAATTGTTCAGTTAAACAAACAATTTTTTTTAAATTGAACTAACAAAAATTGTTCAGTTGAACCAACAATTCTAAAGTTTTTTTAAAAGGTTCTATAAGCTATTGTCTTTCATATGTTTATAGGACCGCTTAAAAAAAACTCTTGAATTGTTCAGTTGAACGAACAACAACTGATCAGTTGAACGAAAAAAAAGTTAAGGTGAACGAACAAAAAATGTTGAATAAAACAAACAAAAATTGTTCAGCTGAACGAACAAAAATTGTTAAATTGAACGAACACAAATTGTTCAGTTGAACGAACAAAAAATGTTAAATTTAACGAACAAAAATTGTTCAGTTGAACGAACAACAATTGTTTAGTTGAACGAACAACAATTGTTCAGTTGAACGAACACAAATTGTCTAGATGAACGAACAAAAATTGTTCAGTTGAATGAACAAAAATTGTTCAGTTAAACAAACAAAAATTGTTAAGTTGAACGAACACCAATTGTTCAGTTGAACGAACAACAATTGTTAATTTACACGAACAACAATTGTTCAGTTGAACAAACAACAATTTTTCAATTGAACTAACAACAATTGTTCAGTTTAACGAACAACAATAGTTCTGTTCTACTAACAAAAATTGATCAGTTGACTGAGTTAAACGAACAAAATTTGTTCAGTTAAACGAACAATAAGTTTTCTGTTGATTGAACGATCCGTTGAACGAATAAGAATTGTTCAGTAAAAAATATTTTTTCAGCTGATAAAATTTTATAATTTGCAGCTAATTTAACTAATTTACAACTTTTTTCCAATTTTTTTCTAGTCTTAAATTTCCTTTCATCTCTAAATCACAACTCCTAAAACCATCAAAAGCTATAAAGTGAAAACATTTGTCATTTTCCAAGAACTCGCAGCAACTTTGAGAAGCCAAAGCGTTTGCTTTCCCCCCCCTCATCTGCTGCAGCTGCTATTTTGGCATGGCACGCGCCGAAAAGAACATTCCAAAAAGCTGGCAAATGTAAAACTTTGACTCTCCCTTCCCCCTCGGAATAACTTTTGCCTCTTCAATTCTGGAATTATGAAGCCCGGCGGCGGCGACGACGGTAACTATTTTGGGCTATATAATTCCTTTCTGAATAAAAAACGAAAAAAAAGGAACAACATTCAATAACATGATCGTTTGTCGATTGTGTGGTTTTCGAAAGTTTCGGTGGAGTTTTGAGCAAACAAACATAATTTGATTCGTTTTATTGTGAGCAATGTGGGAAAACTTTGCTCAAAGGAGAACATTTGATTTATACATTTATGATGGGTTCAAAAGTTTAGGAGCGTTGAAAAGTTTTCTAATTTTACGAGCTTCAATCTGTTGAACTCACGTGTAACCACAAAACGAATGGTTCTGAATGCTTCGACGATTTGCTTTCCCCTTAACATTCTCTGTTCATCGAGCTAGCAATACGCCCACTCGGTAGGCAACCCGCAGAGCTGGTAAGCGTTTTCCTCACACATCGTTAATCGAAGGGATCGCCGGAACCCAAAACGTTAGTTCATTATGTTCTTCCCAAAATTCAGTGCGCGTGAATGAACGAAGGTCCTCTCCTTAATTTTAAAGGCTTACCGTCCCCTAGACAACAGAATAAATTGTCTTGCTCAGTCCATGTGGGCAGTTTGCCAAGAAAGGGGTTCATAATTTGCAGCGTCTGCCATGCGTGGTAAAAACAGGATCGCCAGAGATAAACTGAGCTCTCGATATGTTTGCACTCAAAATCTGTTTAAATTCGCTCACCTTTCCCGACAATTTTGGGACGACGTCCTTCCGCCTTCCGAAGGGTAGGAGATATAAATTGTTATTTATCCCGTGGAGAGAAGCATGGGAAAGGTTTAATTTGTGAATTATTACCGTACAAGCACGACCTTTTGTTTGAAATATTCCAGTGTTTCTAGTATCGAGGCAATTTTCGGATTAGTCAGTAAAAGTGTTATATACATGATTTAATGTTATGGTTGAGTAATCTCCATTTGAATAAAATAAATAAAACAAAATCAACGGAAAATAATCCTTTTTCAATTATTTTCATAATATTGAGTAAAAGAGTTTACAACCGTAAAAACAGCTTGATTGAAAGTTGATTACCATCTTTCCATTGCCGATGTCTTAAAGCCATTAATTTTTACATAAAATAAAGTAAAATAATGTAAAAAAAAACAAAAGTTTGTGTAAATGTATTTCTTAATTCCGTAGATACTATTGTTTTTAAGAATCGCTAAAAATTTATCATGTTATCTTATTTTCATTATATAACAGGTTTTAATGTTTTAACGTTAAGGTTTGAACACGGCGTTAATTTAAAATATTTCCAAATAAGACCATTACCAATTTTATTTCCAGTTTTTGTTCCTTCTTAAATGTTTTTTTTTCTCTAAAAAAGTAGGGGGCAAAAAATATCAATAACTAAAATTTACAATTCCATTGAAAAAAAAAATGTTATATCGATTGTAAAGTATTTAGAATACGTTGCATAATGCTTATTTATCAACATTTAACCAAATGAACCCCAATTGTTTAACCAAATTTAATCATTTGACAAATTTTGTTCAAATTCAAAAGTAAACCGCAGAAGAAAAATTTGCAAGAAAATTTTTTTCATAAGTGTATTAATATTTTCTAAATTTTGGATTGCAACCTAACTGTAATAAAGAAAAAAGCATTTCTTGACACCTTTCGTCTAATTAAAAAAACGGCTTTACATATGATATTGAGTTTCAACGAGGTTTATTGATGGCCCCTATTGTGCCAATTCTTTTGAAATTTATGCAAAGAGTATCAAAAAATGCTAGATACGGTATTATATTTTAATCAAAATCTCTGAAACCTTATAAAAAAAAAACAAATAAATTTAAAATATAAAGCTTTTAAAAAGCAAAGTTTAAGTTTTTGTCCCTCGGCCCTAGTTTAAGGCATGCTTTTTTTAACAATTTGAAGCAAAAAGTAAAATATAATGCTTTATACATTGTTACAGTTATACCACAGTCGAAAATTGAAAAAAAATATAATTTATATAAATAGTAGTTGTCATAAAGTGTTACGTCTTCTTCTGATCCCAAAACCATTTATTTAAAAAAAAGTTTATCTTTGTATTCAATGTATTTTTTAGAAATATTAAGTTTTGCCTCTGGTTTTTTGAGAAAAATAATACAATACTAGAATGAGCAGCAAATCATCAAAATTAATATAAAAACAAATACTTATACAAATTTGAATAACAACATAATTAAACTTTAACAAAAGACAATATTTAAGCTCTAAACTTTAGCTTTATCTTTTGAAAGGATTTTTTTCAAACTTTATTCATAAAATATATAAATATCCTATAAAAAGTAAAATAAATACGTATCTGTCAAGATATTAAAAATATATAGCGGAATTAAAAGGAACAACTCGTCTCTTTGTATTCACAGTAATGCATTCTGCTAAAACGCTCAACCAAACCACAACTATAAAAAGTCTTTATTTACCTGGCATTGAAAAATGGGTAAGTCAACTCGAAATTCACTTTTTTATATTTTTCAATACATGCTACAAAGATAACGAAAATTACTCATTTTTTATTGATAAAAAAAATACTTCAAAATAATTCAATGGAGGCATGTTTTATACGAGTCCATCCAATAAATTTGTAAATTTATATTTACTGTGAAAGATTAATTTCAGAAATCAGGAAATTTATCTATTTCAAATAAATTGAATAGAAATGTTTGTTAAACTTAGAAAAGCCTCAAAAATTCAAAATTCCATTCCGATTCGATTGCCCTTCTTATTACACCTTGGGAGCCCTGATAAAAACTAAGTAACATTTGAGCAATTCTCTACGAAATCTGTTTTTTTTTTCTTTAATTTGATTTAAAAAAATTAAAACATTTTATTTTATGGTTTTAGAAAACCTTTTGCATTAATGGTTTACATCAACCAGAGGAGCGGCTTCGTAGCTTAATGGTTGCGGCTTTTGTCTCACTTTCCGAAGGTCCAGAGATCAAATCCCGGTCAGTAAAACTGAAATTTGGACTTTGAAATCAAACACAGAAAATTATCACCCTTGAATGAAGTGTGATAAAAAAATTAAAAATCTTAAAGTACGGATTCTGCTACTTAGACTTTTTTGTAATAAAATGAGTTATGTTTTTTAAATGTAGTATACTATTTTTTAATTGAATACTTTGAGCATGAGCATGAGCATGAGAGACCACCCATGGTTGTCCTTCTCCGTTGCTGAACAGGACCTTAATATCCCATCAGCACAACCGGTCACACGCTTCAACGATCAAATGATGTTTCCCTTATCAACAGCATGCATGAATGCGCTGAAAAGATAAAACATCACGATCATCAAAACTAGAGCCGGTGCGAATAGGTAACAGTCGGTGGCCACCAACGGCGCCCGCCATGTCAGTTTGTAGATCTCGAGGGAATGGGACGGGAATGTTAGTTAGCACAGGCTGCTACCAAGGGTGGGTTCTATACCAGCGATTCTCAACGGGGGTACCGGGCCTACTTGATTTACATGGTAGGGGGTACCAGCCTAGAAGAAGGTTGAGAATCGCTGTTCTATACGATATCCACACCCCCGCGTGTGCTGGAAAACTACTTCTACTTGGGATTTTGTTAGTGGGTAAGGGTAATGGCCAGGATTCAACATAGAGGATGATGATGCGACCCAATAATCAATAAATTTTGTTTAATGGTGTGATGTATTATGCATTCTCAAGGCAATCAGTCGGAGTATGCGGATGAGACTATTCCCGGTTATTTGGTGTTGAGTTTAGCATAAATGATTTAATCTTAGCCAGCCGCCTGTGGAAAGATAAAACGAAATAAAATGCGAAAACGCGAAACAACCCGGATCGAAATACACGCACAATCGGGGGGACAACAAAGACGGAAATGGCAACGAAAATCCTGCGTGATGATCGCGACGCACACCGTTCAAATTCTCCAACGCAACTGCCAAACATCCCGAAACCGCCCGGATCGAAATACACACACAATCGGGGGGACAACAAAGACGGAAAATACTATTTTTTAATTGAATACTTTGTAACATAAAATCGATCAGAAAATTCCTTTTCAAATTACAGATTTTCAAATGTTTACACACCTTTTTGTTGATATGCTTATTTGGACATAGGGAAACCACCCACAATGTATTAGCCAAGTAAAAAAAAACACAAGTTTAATCCATTTCCTGTTATCAACGAAAATTGCTCATAAGTATTATTTAAAATAATCTAAAATAGCAATATCTGGCTTTCATTAATTATGAAAAAGTAAATGTTGCTATGTCACAGACATAACCGGAATGACGCAGGACAACGTAAAGTTTTAATGTGTGATTCTAAGTCGACATGAATAAATGAAGGTGGATCTTGTAATTCTGATTGGATAGTTCATATTTCGAATGATTTTATAGCCATTTCCTCAGTCAGGGCGAAAAATAAACTGCAATAAATCTACTTAATAATCGATCTATATCAACCATGGTACATTTTCTATCTTACATGAAAGCAAATTTAAATTCAATAGCTCTACAAACTCAAAACCAAAACCCTAAACAACCACTCAAAGCAGAAACCCTGAAAGGGAAATGGATTAAACCTGAAATCCAATTGAAACATTTCCTGCACCTTTCTTTCGTGGTCGGGGTGGGGACAATTTCCTTCTCCCATCCCATAACTTACCCGGCTGTGATTATGAACACCTGAGCAGGACGTCGACGACGACACCGTACCCCTTTGAGGTCACGCGGGGACGGAAACAAACAGAGACAAACAATTTTTGATATTTTATGTGGAAGGGGGCGTCGAAAATCACGGTTCTTCCTGGCTGTCCTGGCCTTCATACCCGAAGGAGGACAGGTCAACCTTCTTGTTGTGGGACCTTTCCAGAAACGGGGTTCGCTTGATTTATTATAGGGTTATTGGTGACTGGATTGAACTAACTTTTGTGTCAATTTAAGACTTGAGTCACGTAGTCAACTAAGTCAAGCAACCCTAAAATATCGTTTACATATTAAATTACCCAATCCCAGAAAAAAAGCCTAAAAAGGGACTCACGCCAGAGTCCTGATGATCCCCATACGGTTCGACGGTTCTGAACTCAGGTGGCCGGAAGCTTTGGGCGTTCGTCACACACCTTTTATGGTCCAATGGAAAATAAAAGAGGGACCGAAGCCCGTTAACCCTTAAGAACGGGGAACGCCAACAGCAACGCCATCACAATACTGTGACATTATTGGTGGGGCTTCTCGAAGGAATTTCTGGTTTGGTTCTGTTGATGTCCGGAAAACAGGCTCATCCTTTGGCTTTTGTGGTGACATTGTGGTGAGGCTGTCGTTGTGTCCCTTTAACTTTTTCCCTTTAAATTTTGCCAACATGTGGGAATATTTGCTGAAATTTCCGTTGGGCTGACTTTCGAGAAGATTTGTTATTCTAGGATGTGTTGTTCCTTCGTCAGACAGCCGAAAGAGTATTCTCTAATCGAATATTCATTCATGTCATTCAACTAGCAGATTAGGCTTTACACATCGTGACATAATTCCAATTCAGTGTCCCCAACTCGTTATTAGGGTAAACATCCGATCATTGTCAGTAGCCTTTTCCAAGATTTCTAAAAATATCATGAAATTAAACCTCAAAAAGACAAACTTTACATAATTTTGTAAAATAACTCCTAAAATCATTCAACCACAAAAAAAAACTCAAAAAAAAACCTCGAACCTAGTGCAAGAGTCGAAACTAATTTGAATATCCTGATTGAGTCTGGCACAACTAGAGTTCCTCTCGGTCCCCAGTTGTTTGTCCCTGTTGGGAGGTCCTTTCTAAGGATTCGAATTAGCATTCCTGGGTGAAGCCTGTCCTGGGCCACGGAATTTCATCATTGTGTGTGTGTGCGCCTCATGGTCGCATGTGGTATAAATAAACAGAGGGCCAGATTTTTTCTTCCTTGCCGGCTCTGTTGTAAGTTGAACTTGGAACTCGGAACTCGGAGGGTTTCCTTGGGGGAGCGTGGCTTTCAGGCTGGGCCGAGAAGATGACCTATAAATATCGGACTTGGTGAAAGGATTATGCTTTTAGTTGGGAGAGCACTGGAAATGGGAAATTTAAATAAAACCTAAATTTTTCAACCATAAAAAAAATCAAGTTTAAATTTCTAAATTTTCCCCTCTAAAATCAACCAACTCTAGTTAAGGATGCACAGCAACCAAGGAAGTTGTTGTCTTCTTATTCCAAAATTGACAAACTCACGGACCCAATCCTGCAACAATCTGATTGTAAAAATAGGCAAATTTTGTTGTAAATCCCTTAGTAGACATTACTTTGGGGGATGAATAAAAAAATATGTCGAAAGTTCCCGTAGTTTCGAAAATACTAAAATCTCTGTAACATAAATCTTGGTGCAAAAGATCTGGTTGATGTGCAACATTAAATTAAAAAGTTTAATCAAACATCAAAATAAATTTTGTTAAAAATCAGCAAATTTTCAAAATCGATTTTTTTCTGCAACTGGAATGTGAATTTACGGTTATTTTGATTATCTGCACACAAATATGTAATTTGTAATTTGTAATTTGTAATTTGTAATTTGTAATTTGTAATTTGTAATTTGTAATTTGTAATTTGTAATTTGTAATTTGTAATTTGTAATTTGTAATTTGTAATTTGTAATTTGTAATTTGTAATTTGTAATTTGTAATTTGTAATTTGTAATTTGTAATTTGTAATTTGAAATTTGTAATTTGTAATTTGTAATTTGTAATTTGTAATTTGTAATTTGTAATTTGTAATTTGTAATTTGTAATTTGTAATTTGTAATTTGTAATTTGTTATTTGTTATTTGTTATTTGTTATTTGTTATTTGTTATTTGTTATTTGTTATTTGTTATTTGAAATTTGTAATTTGTAATTTGTAATTGGTAATTTGTAATTTGTAATTTGTAATTTGTAATTTGTAATTTGTTATTTGTAATTTGTAATTTGTAATTTGTAATTTGTAATTTGTAATTTGTAATTTGTAATTTGTAATCTGTAATTTGTAATTTGTAATTTGTAATTTGTAATTTGTAATTTGTAATTTGTAATTTGTAATTTGTAATTTGTAATTTGTAATTTGTAATTTGTAATTTGTAATTTGTAATTTGTAATTTGTAATTTGTAATTTGTAATTTGTAATTTGTAATTTGTAAATTGTAATTTGTAATTTGTAATTTGTAATTTGTAATTTGTAATTTGTAATTTGTAATTTGTAATTTGTAATTTGTAATTTGTAATTTGTAATTTGTAATTTGTAATTTGTAATTTGTAATTTGTAATTTGTAATTTGTAATTTGTAATTTGTAATTTGTAATTTGTAATTTGTAATTTGTAATTTGTAATTTGTAATTTGTAATTTGTAATTTGTAATTTGTAATTTGTAATTTGTAATTTGTAATTTGTAATTTGTAATTTGTAATTTGTAATTTGTAATTTGTAATTTGTAATTTGTAATTTGTAATTTGTAATTTGTAATTTGTAATTTGTAATTTGTAATTTGTAATTTGTAATTTGTAATTTGTAATTTGTAATTTGTAATTTGTAATTTGTAATTTGTAATTTGTAATTTGTAATTTGTAATTTGTAATTTGTAATTTGTAATTTGTAATTTGTAATTTGTAATTTGTAATTTGTTATTTGTTATTTGTTATTTGTTATTTGTTATTTGTTATTTGAAATTTGTAATTTGCAATTTGTAATTTGTAATTGGTAATTTTTAATTTGTAATTTGTAATTTGTAATTTGTTATTTGTTATTTGTAATTTGTAATTTGTAATTTGTAATTTGTAATTTGTAATTTGTAATTTGTAATTTGTAATTTGTAATTTGTAATTTGTAATTTGTTATTTGTTATTTGTTATTTGTTATTTGTTATTTGTTATTTGTTATTTGTTATTTGTTATTTGAAATTTGTAATTTGCAATTTGTAATTTGTAATTGGTAATTTGTAATTTGTAATTTGTAATTTGTAATTTGTAATTTGTTATTTGTAATTTGTAATTTGTAATTTGTAATTTGTAATTTGTAATTTGTAATTTGTAATTTGTAATTTGTAATTTGTAATTTGTAATTTGTAATTTGTAATTTGTAATTTGTAATCTGTAATTTGTAATTTGTAATTTGTAATTTGTAATTTGTAATTTGTAATTTGTAATTTGTAATTTGTAATTTGTAATTTGTAATTTGTAATTTGTAATTTGTAATTTGTAATTTGTAATTTGTAATCTGTAATTTGTAATTTGTAATTTGTAATTTGTAATTTGTAATTTGTAATTTGTAATTTGTAATTTGTAATTTGTAATTTGTAATTTGTAATTTGTAATTTGTAATTTGTAATTTGTAATTTGTAATTTGTGATTTGTAATTTGTAATTTGTAATTTGTAATTTGTAATTTGTAATTTGTAATTTGTAATTTGTAATTTGTAATTTGTAATTTGTAATTTGTAATTTGTAATTTGTAATTTGTGATTTGTAATTTGTAATTTGTAATTTGTAATTTGTAATTTGTAATTTGTAATTTGTAATTTGTAATTTGTAATTTGTAATTATTTATTTGTTATTTGTTATTTGTTATTTGTTATTTGTTATTTGTTATTTGAAATTTGTAATTTGCAATTTGTAATTTGTAATTGGTAATTTTTAATTTGTAATTTGTAATTTGTAATTTGTTATTTGTAATTTGTAATTTGTAATTTGTAATTTGTAATTTGTAATTTGTAATTTGTAATTTGTAATTTGTAATTTGTAATTTGTAATTTGTAATCTGTAATTTGTAATTTGTAATTTGTAATTTGTAATTTGTAATTTGTAATTTGTAATTTGTAATTTGTCATTTGTAATTTGTAATTTGTAATTTGTAATTTGTAATTTGTAATTTGTAATTTGTAATTTGTAATTTGTAATTTGTAATTTGTAATTTGTAATTTGTAATTTGTAATTTGTAATTTGTAATTTGTAATTTGTAATTTGTAATTTGTAATTTGTAATTTGTAATTTGTAATTTGTAATTTGTAATTTGTAATTTGTAATTTGTAATTTGTAATTTGTAATTTGTAATTTGTTATTTGTAATTTGTAATTTGTAATTTGTAATTTGTTATTTGTTATTTGTTATTTGTTATTTGTTATTTGTTATTTGTTATTTGTTATTTGAAATTTGTAATTTGCAATTTGTAATTTGTAATTGGTAATTTGTAATTTGTAATTTGTAATTTGTAATTTGTTATTTATAATTTGTAATTTGTAAGTTTTGAATGAAAAATAATATATTGTTAAAATTACAAAACGAACAAAAATATTTTTTTTTGAAAATCTGTCGAGATTTTATCCAACATGTTTACTTCAAACTGTTTACTTCCCTAATCAAGATTTTCTCAACTCACCCCGACACATCTGGCACTTGAAAGATTTTGGTTCCAGTAAATCTACTTTCCTGAAATAATTGAGGATTAGGATCAGACGATGAAGAGGATTTCCAAAACAAACATCAAACCAAGCCCCCTTCGAGTTTTCAGTGCACAATGCAGCTAATCCATTTCAGAAGGCAGAAGAACGAAACGAAACGCAAAGCAGAAGCCCGCCGAGAAGCCCTACGGACAGGAAGTTGGGAACAGATTGTTCAGCACGTGTCCTGAGTCCGACGAACGCAACTCTATGTCGGTTGCTTGAAGTCCCTTGGAGGATTTTTTTTTCTTTTCCAGAAACAACAGATTTCCGCTTAAATCGTGTGGAATAAACGCAGTGTAACGCGCCAGAACCAGGCAAACACGAAAAAAATTAAACGTCGTTTAAAGCGTATTTTTTTATTATTATGGCCAAGTCCCTTCCGTAATAAAATACGAGCGAGAGAGAGAAAAAAATCATGAATTTTTGCCTGTTCTAAAAAAGGCAGCATAAGCAAAGGCGCGCATACAAAGGGTCCATCCGTCACTTTTGCTCTCGGAGGCGAGCAGCACCTGCTGCCGGTAACTGGCTACTGCAGGAAGTTCGTGGTCCGTGCCCGGACCGGAAGCTCCGTGAAACATCCTGGAGTGGAGCAGATTGCATAATGCTAAGAAAAGGGCAGTCAGCTGCCACCATTACCGCGTTCGCGCTGACAGGTTGAGAGTTGTTTTGTTGAGATTTTTTGATAAACTATGACATTTACGTGGCGTTTTTGCTCTGACTCTCTGGCATTAAGTATTTATTAATTATTTAAGTCATTATGATCTATGAATCAATTTAGTTTCATGTCAAAATGTATTGTAGACTTGCATCTGGAAAAACATGTTTCAGTTATCGTGTTGCAAATTGCGAGAAGCCTTTGATTAGATTCGACTTATCTTGGCTATCCCCATTGGGGGATATGTTCAATTGTCGTTAACCCAGTTGATAACGATGTCTGCCTCTAATTTCACCACTGAGCCCAATCTTATGCAATTGTCAAAAATTGCCATGTAGTCGTAATTTTATCTAATCTATATTTGAACGTTATTGATTTTTTTTGTCAGAGTAAATGTTCTAAAACAATTTTGACCATCCTCAGCACAAATTCTCTCTTGTAACACCATTCAACAAGCCCCTAACAGTATGTGTACAATGCTCGAGTCGTGCGCACTGATAAGATATCAAGCGTCACGATTTATCGTCGCATGTATTGGTGATGAAAGCTATTAAAGTCCATTCACGGACCGTCCAGCCGATTAAACCAGTCCGCTGAGTGAACTCCACCCAATCAGAAGTATACACCGCAGCTTCCCCAGCCTTAGAGATGTCCGGTCAGCGCAAGAAGATCACTCCGATGTTCAACGACTTCCTGTACGAGGCCATCAAGAGGATCGCCGTCGAGCAGGGCTTCACGCCGGAACTGTTTTCGGTGGACTTTGACGAGGAGACCTGTCTGGAGTGCGATGGGTTTGTGAGTTTCGTGTTCAAGGCGATAATCAACGGGGACGATCGGGAGTTTGTGCTGTGGTGCAAGGTCCCTCCGAATGATGACCCGCGGTCGTTGGCTCTTTTTAAGCGCGAGGTGTTCTTCTACCGCGAAGTGTTGCCAGCGTTCTACGAGTTCCAGGCGGAAAAGGGACTCGGAGAGGAACAGCAGCAGCCGGGGGAGGCTGGGTTTTACAGTGCACCGAGGTGTTATCTTGCGCATTGTGATACGGAGAAGGAGGAAAGTGAGGCGGCTATTATTTTGGAGTACGACGAGAACTACGAACGGTGGGACTGGGACAAGTTTGAGCCGATCAATGTGGAGCACTCGAAGCTGTTGATGGAACAGTTGGGCAGGTTGCACGCGATCTCTTTCGCTATGAAGGAACAGAAGCCGGAGATGTTCAGCAAGTTCCACGCCAAAGACGTGCTGGTGGAGAACAATGATCTGGTTACGCTGATGAAGGAGTCGTTCGACCGGGCGTTGACCACCATGAGGACTCGCTTCGCGGCGGATCAGGACAAAATTCAGCGGATAAAGGATGTCGTGTTTCAGCAGCTGACCGACTGTGGCAACCCGGACAAATCGGAACCGTACTGTGTCGTCAGCCACGGCGACTGTTGGATCAATAATCTTATCTTCACTCATGACGAGGTAATTGGCCAACCCCAGCAATGTTTCGTTATAAGTTGTCTAATCTCCTTTTCCTTTTTAGGACAACGCGGCCAAAAGTGTAATCTTGACCGACTGGCAGGCGTCGCGATACGCGAGTCCACTGCTCGATTTGGGCTACTTTTTCTTCATCTGCACCAGTGGCCAGTTCCGGCGGGAGCACCTGGACGAGCTTCTGCAGCACTACCACGGTGCCCTGCGGGACCTGCTGGACCGGCTCGGCGGAGATACGGCACGGCAGTTTCCGTTTACGGCGCTGCTTCGGCTGGTGAAACCGTACCGGGACGCGATGCTCGATGGGCAATAGGAGGGGGCCAGGAAGAGTCAAGCAATTTTCTTGGACGTAATATTGGATAGATTTGCACTATGCGTTCATAAAGTACAAATGAGATAACAATTTGATGGTCATACAAAAGTCAATAAAACATTAATTTCCTGGAAGAAATTCGGTCATCTCCATGATATCGCTCCAATTTTCAAGTTCTGGACCTTTCTTCTGCGTTCATCCGCGTCCCACAGAATCAATTCCAAATCTCTGCTTTTCAACTAATTTGCCCTCTTGTTTGCGCTGTGCTGGTTGCTTCCAACGGAGATTTGTCAAAGATTTGGCCCGGAATGATTGAAGAACAAAAAAGAAAAAACTCCGGCCAGACCAGCATAAAAAAAAGGCCAAATGATTTGAATCCCGAATCTCGAAGGTCACTCAAGTGATCAGGAAAATCAACCATCCGTCCATCATCAGACCTTAGAGAAGAAACACAAAAAAATTGGACTTAAGAAACCGCCGAGCCTCGTCAAAGAGAGACTGGTCGTCGGTCTTGTTTATTTTCAATTGATTTTACCCATGGGACGACGATAATGATGAGGAAACAGAACAGCACACAAATCAGCTTCGGTCGGTTTAGGGTCCTTTTCGAGTACGCGCGTCCTTTTGTGGCGGCCATTAGTGATGTGGTGGAGGCCGTAATCCTGGGAAAACTTCAGGAAAATTTCCCAGACTTTACCGAGCTTTGTTTGCCAAATTGTGTCCTGGGAAGGCATTACAAACGTCCAGAGATTTGTCTCGCAGAAATTTTAGCGATTTAATTCAATAAAATTAATTTCAGAATGTCAACCTTTTTCAGCACTAAAAGATCTCTTTCGCCATTCCAAAAAATCAATAAAAGAAAAATTGCGATTTATTGTCCGTTCCCGCGTAGAGAAATCAATTCGCAGCGATAATAAATCAGCGATCTCCACGGGGATTTTCACCCTCTGGTGGTGGTCCGCGCAGATTTCAGCGAAGCCATTTGCAACCGATTTTCCTATATTTCAACGGGTCGTAGTCACATTGTTGGGGCAAGACCGACCGGCGTGGATCTTCTTGTTTTTTTTTGCAAATTGAAAGATTATTCCGGACTTGCTCGGGACCGAGCGATTTATGTTTGGAGATTTGACTAACGGCGGTGGAAAAAGTTGGTTGGAATAATGTATTTTACTGCTTCTATAGTTGTAGGATTTGAAAGTTAGCAGTTAAAATAAAAATCATGTTCCAAAGGTAGTTCTATAACTATGTGAATGTTTGAATTTGATTCGTAACCCATACGACATAGTACAAATACATAGTCAAATTTGAACATTATATAACCCAAATCCAAAAATGCTTCATGATTTTTTTACGAAATTTGCTATTTTCAATCACATTCAAATATTTTTTTTGAATAATAAAATTACTTAACATATGCCTGGTGTGTTATGAAATTGTTTATTTTTTATTTTTTTTATTTCTGGATTTTTTTTTGAGATTCTTTTCTGTTGAGCAATAAATATTTAAATCGCTTAAACTTTTTAAAAATCTATCAAAATTCATTCTTGATTTGAATAATTTCAGAAGCAGAGTCTTGTAACATTAACAACTATTTAATTTACAAAAAAAACATTGAGTTCAAATCAATGTGTAACTCTCAAAAATAAATTAATAGTAGTTTATGCAACAAGTTGCAAAAAGAGGATTTTTTCAGCACGAGTCGTACATTTATCCAACGAGGTTCACCGAGTTGGATAAATACGAAGAGTGCTGAAAAAATCAAGTTTTGCAACGAGTTCCATACAACATTTTTTGCAATTCCGAAAAACACCCATTGAGTGAAATTTTATGTCAAATTTTCATGTATTTTGTCAATAAATCGTTTGAATCAAAAAAATGTTGAAAAGTGTTACTTTTCGAAACAAGTGCTGAAAAGTTCAACTTTTCAGCACTCGTTTCAGTGCTGAAAAGTAGAACTTTTCAGCATTTATTTTGAAAAGTGTTGCTATTCGATTCTGTTATTTTTGGTACAGAAAAGTAGGCTATTTCGTCGTTCAAGTGTTTTCTGTGTGGATTAAAAGTGCCAACTTTTAATCATTAGTGACAGAAGTTTTTATTTCATTCATTTTCAAATAAATAGTCTTTTGTGTAAAGTTTTGGTGAAACTTCACAGAATGGTAATAAACATTAGGGAATGGTGACAGATTTTGTGTAAAAAAAAAGTGTTATATTACATCAAGAATTGGTGGATATTCATCAGATTCTAATGAATTTTCATCAGGTGAACATATTTACACATTTTTTAGGTAAAATTACACAAAAAAGAGGTAATTTCAACCTTCCAAAACATAACTTTTTTTCTGTGTTCCATGAACATTTTTTTAATTAAAACTGGATGAAAAGAACTTTTAAAGATAATATAATTTTCAAAAACTAATTAAGAGAAAATAGTTTTTGAGTGCCAACTAACTATCTTTCGACGACAGAAAAAAGTTGAATTTTTATAGAAGGATTAAAATTTGGTTGTTTAAAAATTTCTTCTATTTTGTGTGAAACTGATGAAAATTCATCAATTCTTAATGCAATATTGCAAATTTTGTGTGCACAAAATCTGTCATCATTCCCTGATGAATAAAACCATTTTTTATGTGTATAGGAGACTTTTGATCTGAATTTCAATGTCATAAAGGGTCATAATTCTTTATGAAATTACCAGAATTTGAAAAGAGGACTAAAATTTCACAGGGGCTTTAAATCTACTATTTGTAAAGTAAATCTTTCTCAGTTCCTGAGGGGAACACCCTTGAAGAGTATCGGGGCCGGCATTTACAAAGCGGATTCAGTGGTAATTTCATTCTCAACTTAATGTTAACATGTTAATGTTAATGTTAAAGTTCCATAGGTCGCCTTCCTAAGGTGTTGTGATAAGGTCCAGTTTGTGACGATACACTACACAGAAAAAAAATTATGGTAATATTCATCAGGAAATGGTGACAGATTTTGTGTCAAAAAAATGATTGATTTTACCCCAGAAAAAGATGAATTTTCATCAGTTTTTGATAAATATATATCAGATTCAAATTTTTACACATTTTTTATGAAATATTATTCAAAAAAAGAGGTAATATTTTCAATTTTTCAACATTCCAAAATTCAACTTTTTTTTTCTGTGTACCTTCCCTTTACTAAGCAATCGTATCCAGAAGAGAAACGATCACCAGTTGTGTTGGTCCGAGCCGGGATTTGAACCCCGATCTACCGCTTACGAAGCGGGAGCGTTACCACTAGGCTACGTGGCTCGGTCTAGGTCTATTATTTAGACGCACAGATTTTTAAAAATAAATTCAACGAAAACATAAAAATACATACTTTGATTGTAATAATTAGTATAATTTTTTATTCAATTTTACGAAAATTATTTCGTGTATCCGGCACTAAATTTGTTGTGATATTCAACAGCCTTTTCTCACAGTGTATGATTATCAATTCATATTTTAAATAACACTAGGCAATAACAGTATCTGTTAAAAATCCATAACTAACTGCATGGAAAATAAAACATATCTGTTTCCAATGTATTTTCACCAATGAACAAATTAAATTCACCGTTCAAAACGCAGCATTTCAATCCTAAAACGTGTAATTAAGAGGCAGTAGTTGTAAATATTGCTCGGTTTGCTCTAGAGGTCGTATCGAGGTGCTCCGATTTGGATGAAACTTTCAGCGTTTGTTTGTCTATACATGAGATGAACTCATGCCAAAAAACGGGCTTTGGGGTAAAACGGGCTTTGAAGTTTGAGGTCCAAAAAACCTAAAAAATCTTAAAATTGCTCGCATTTCCGTAAAACTTCATCAATTCCAACTCTCTTTGATGCATTCGAAAGGTCTTTTGAAGCACTTCAAAATGTGCCATAGACACCCAGGATTGGTTCGACTTTTTCTCTTAGCTTTTGCAAATTACTGTCAAAAATTGATTTTTTTAAAACCTTAATATCTTTTTGCAACAGCCTCCAACACCCATACTCCCATAGGTCAAAAGATAGGTAATTACATGGACTATAAGCCTACGGTGTTAACTTTTTGGCCAATCCCAGTTTTTCTCATAGTTTTTCGATTTTTCTAGAACAAACATTTTACAACGTTAGTTTTTGCCCTGTAGGCCGTCATAGCGGCACTTTTTGGTCTCAATTTTGTCATATTCGGAATCCTCGGACAATTTCACGTAAGTTAGAAGTATTGGAATTGTAAATTTGATTGGAAAAAATGCCATTTAGAATTATTTAAAATATTTTTTAACATTTTGTCGGATTAGGGGTAAAACATATATTCGCCTACTTGATACAGCATTTGACGCATTGATCACAGAATAAACCAAATCTAACTTTTTTTTCAAAAATGTTTTATTTAATTATTTTTCAAAATCAAATTTACAATTCCAATACTTCTAACTTACGTGAAATTGTCCAAGGATTCCGAATATGACAAAATTGAGACCAAAAAGTGCCGCTATGGCGGCCTACAGGGCAAAAACTAACGTTGTAAAATGTTTGTTCTAGAAAAATTGAAAAACTATGAGAAAAACTGCGACTAGCCAAAAAGTTAGTACCATAGGCTTATAGTCCATGTAATTACCTATCTTTTGACCTATGGGAGTATGGATGTTGGAGGCTGTTGCAAAAAGATATTAAGGTTTTAAAAAAATCCATTTTTGACAGTAATTTGCAAAAGCTAAGAGAAAAAGTCGAACCAATCCTGGATGTATATGGCACATTTTGAAGTGCTTCAAAAGACCTTTCGAATGCATCTAAGAGAGTTGGAATTGATGAAGTTTTACGGAAATGCGAGCAATTTTAAGATTTTTTAGGTTTTTTGGACCTCAAACTTCAAAGCCCGTTTTACCCCACTTCCCTTTGTCGTAGAGGGCTCATATTTGCGAGATTCATCTCATGTATAGACAAACAAACGCTGAAAGTTTCATCCAAATCGGAGCACCTCGATACGACCTGTTACACATTGGTGAAAAACTCGCTCTTAAGCTGTTCACCAAACTTCTGGTAAGAATCGAAAGTTCGGGGAGCTGGTTTGCGTTAGAATACAGAAACTTTCATTCGCTTGCTTACTTCCATCATTGACGATAAAGTTTCACCAGAGCAATTCTAGGGCAACTGATGTGATGATCGATCCATAAAACTTTATACAGTTTTCTTGAAAATTGTAGTTCAAAATGTGGAGCAATTGCTCTGGCACCGATTACAACCCATTTCCTTCTTCTGTTTCTAAATGCTCTAAATACTTTTTTTCCAGCTCAACAAACACACAGCCACCCAAACTCGTTGTTGAGACTGGCAAGACAGTTTCCAGCCCTGCTGTCAAGTGCCAAAGGCAAACATAAATCGCAAGGATTCCGGGTGATATCCTTGTTGGCGCCCGACGACGACTCGACGTAAACAATCCTTCATCCGATATAGTTTGTTGACAAAGTCCGGGGCTGGTGCATCGAATTATATCAAGGAGTGTAAATCGCCTTCATTCCTAATTAGGTTTACATTATTGAAGCCTTGCAGTGCTGTGCATTGCTTGGGAATGGTTCAGCGAGGGAAAATAAATCATTTCGAACGATGCGATGGTGCGTGTGTTTGGAGTTTCATAAGTTATGACTACGATGAGTTACGGACGAAGGGTCCTGGCTGGTTGTTTGCACTACAGATGAGCTGGATGTCCTTGATGATGTCGTGGAAAATAATGCTGCTCAAGTAAATGTATTGTTTGTTTAGGCATAAACAGTTTGTATTTTACGATTTGTTTGCCAATACAGATTTGACTATGATTTCAAGTTATAATTTTCAGCATTATGTTAGTATAGCGAACTTACAAATAGGATTCGTTTTGTGAAATTGCAATTGCATACATAAACATACATCACTGATTCCCAAACATTTTTGGCTCCACTACTGGGCCCAGTACCCACTTTGGGTAAAACTGCCTTAAATTAAAGATTATTTTGTGAAGCTAAGTTCAAAAAAAAAACATTGCAAATGTTTGACAAGCCTTCAACAGCAGGGATAATCCGTCGAAGGACGCACATGTCCTGCCAAGGAGACTAAATTTGTGTGTGTTACTTCAAGTGGGTGATGTTTTTCCCAAAAGTGTACAAACTTCTTGAGGGAATGTCCTTTTTTGCGCACGACACTACACGTTTGCAGTACTTGTGGACCAACGACACCAGAGATGAATATATTTCAAAACTAAAATAGACTTGCAGCTTACAAGAGCAAGCAAGATTTGAGATATTTCCAAGCGTGTGCCCTAAATTAAGTTATGTCTTCGTTATCCTTTACAGCCAAAAATGTACAATTTCCCTTTTATGTTCAATCCCTTTAGGAAAGACAATTTTAGCAGGTGTCACCATCTGCTGCAAGGCTCTGTTTCTCGAAAAGGGCCAACTACAAGAGTAACAACTTTATCTCTGCAGGATGTCTGTGAAAAAGGATTGATTGGATGCACGTGACGATGGCAGTTACGCCTGGCAGGGCAAGAGTTGTCAGCTTTTGGGAGATTCGCTTTTGCGCTTCATTAAGTGGATTTTGACAACTTAAGGCGGGGTGCACTCGAGTTTGAAGGGCTTAAGTATGATTCATTACGATGAGCTGATGCTACTGTGATGCATAGTTTTTAACTGTGGAAAGTGAAGAAAATGTAGGTCCACTGTAAACAACGAGCAAGGTTCTCATCATTTAAAAACCATACGTTTGAAGTTACTGGTTTTACTTTTAAGGAACAATCTCTTAAAATATAAAAATGAGAAACAATATAGGTTAAGAGTAAGGCTACCAACTATACGGATTTTTTTCATTACCATACGGATTTTTGACACACATCGCGAATTTTTTACAGGCCGAAGTCTTAAGCACGCTGACAGCAAAATATAATTTGTAAACTTTTGTAAAATACGACACAGTTTATATGTTCAAGTCCAAAACTTATCTAAACAATTCCTTAACAGTGTTTTTACTATACCATGGGGTCATATCGGCAAAGTGTACGGATTTTTGCTTAGCAAGAGTTGGTAGCCTTAGTTAAGAGTAGTCATTCTTTGCCAACTCACAAGAAATCGGAAAAAGTTGTCCCGACCCCTCTTCGATTTGCGAGAAACTTTTTCCTGAGTAGTAATTCTGGTCTATGGTCACGAATTAGAGGTTTATTTTTCGATAACTCGTGACGGAGGGGTGGTACGACCCCTTTCATTTTTAAACTTTCGTAAAAAAAAGTGGTTTCAATAATTTGCAGCACGAATCGTCATGTTTTGAAAATTTGGTGTCAAAGGATGTTTATGTGAAAATTGGCGTTCAATTAAATGGCATACTCAAAAATCCATGCGTGTGTTTCACCGATTAAAAAATACAAAAATAGGTTTAAAACCTCTGCCATTATTCGTTGCTCAGTTGCAAATGTTTTGAGACGTGTCACATTTCGAATCCGCAAAAACCCAGAAAGGTCCATTTTTCATTTTAAAATTTCAAGTTCTATCTGTTTTTTTTTTGCATTTCTTACTTTACCGTTCTACGCATAATTGTCCCATGTTCAAAAAAGTGCAGCTGAGAAATACGCGATTGAAATTTTTCGACCGTTTTTTGTGTTTCTACGCATAATTGTCCCGTGGGTAATCATCGTAGTCATCACAGTTAGCAGTTTATCACTCTCATTTGTAATCCTCTTGCTATACAATAGGTAAACTAGACACAATAGTTCGTAGAACTGATAATTTCTTGAAAGAAAATACTTGGGACAATAATGCGTAGAAGTACAACGATGGGACAAACAGACTTGGTGTTGTTTTCAATGAGTTTCCGAACATAGTACTAGATTTTATGCGTTTTTCGAAAAGTAAACGTTAAACTAAACCTAAAAAAGACAAAAAGTCGGAATCGACCAAAAATGACATGGGACAATCATGCGCAGTACTGAGCTTCAAAAAAATATTTTCTTAGCGTTTTTCTTAAAACACCGAATTGATTTATGGACGCCACGATATCTCGGGATTGTGTGGACCAAATTTATTGAAATGTCGGGTGAAGACTCTCAAGACATATATATTGTGTACCCGATTTTGAAATTTTGATTTAAAAATAAAAATAAATTAAAACCTGATGATTTATTTATGAAAAACGTATAAAAGTTTTTGAATAGCAACCCTTTACATTTTTGCCGATTGACATGTATGTAACCCCTTAACACTCAAACGCTCGGGTAGTCATTTGACCCCTATTTTTTCTAAAAATTCTAATAACTTTTGGTAGAATTGCCCAATTTGGATGCTTCCGGTTGCAAAAGATCCAGATTTGTCTATATTTTGAACTGTCAGATGGGGGACAAATATGGTCCACTTATACCGGAGATATTCCGGTTTCTCTTGGGGTACCTCGGCCCTTCTTTTTGGGGTTTTGGTCAATAGAACAAAAACCATTTCGCAGAATAATGCCGGAAATTATGCAAAACTTCAAGGCATCATTCGAATACATCATCCTGCATAGATACATGGCATGGTCAAAACCTTCGGGCACCGAAACAGGTTCCAACCGGAAACGGTTCACTGAGTTGATGTCGATTGGTGCCCAAATGGAACCAGCTCCGGTACCCCGTAGGACCTAACACCATGTCAATTATTTTTGCTGGATAATGTATTAGAATGATGCCTTGTAGTTTTGCCACATTTCCGGCATTGTTCTGTGAAATGGTTATTGCTCTATTGAACAAAACCCCAAATAGGAGGGCCGAGGTACCCCAAGGGAATCCAGAATATCTCCGGTAAAAGTGGACCATATTTGTCCCCCATCTGACAGTTCAAAATATAGACAAATCTGGATCTTCTGCAACCGGAAGCATCCAAATTGGTCAATTCTACCAAAAGTTATGAGATTTTTTAGAAAAAAAAAAAAATAGGGGTCAAATGACTACCCGAGCATTTGAGTGTTAATCAAATGGGACACTTTCAAGATTATTTCAATGTGTTTTGAAAAAATAATGCTAATTTTTGACAGTAGCATAACTGTAAATTTTTCTGGAGGTTTTTAGTTTGAAATTTATTTTTCTTGTCCACTAATTCAAACAATTCGATGCCTCTGTGCTCTCTAATGCTAACTAGAAAATAGGAAAATCAGCAAGCTTAGTACAAGAGAGCACAGAGGCATCGAATTGTTAAATATTTTCCAAAATAAAAATTCTTATAGGGAAAAGAAATCTCAAAAATCTAAAGCCTTGTTGGCTGGGTTCAGTTTTTTTTGCCGGAATTGATCAATATAGTTTTTTATAATTTTTAAAGAAAAAAAAACTCTTGAACTTTTTCCATCCAAATCCGGATATCTTGGAGGTCGTCTAAGTTCTTAGGCATCTCTATAGGGTATCCAACCATCAAATCCCTCCCCCGTTGATCGTGAGGTGCGACCAAAAGGACAAAAAATTCTGCATATTCCTGAAGCATTTATTTTCCTTAACGACACCAACCTATTTCGAAATTTATGCTCACCTAGTGGTTGCACTACTGGAAATACCAAGCTAAACAAAAAAAAACGTTTTTCTTTGGTGGACCCCTTTTCTCAGGAAGTGCGTATTGGTCCTAAACTTCTGTGCTCTGGGATTTGGAAGGCCTCAGCCACTACAAGGTGCATTAACAATTTTTTTCAAAACAATTAGTTTCACGTCCTAGTTCCTAACTGAATCACAAAAAAATCCATCGAAATTCGAGAACAGTTAACCAAGAGCTTATCCCGCGCACTGAAGCATCCTTTCCCGAGAACAAAACCCTTTCCTCTTCAAACCTTTCCTTTTTTTCATGCTAAACCAGCGCGTCGCCGTTAACGGTTCATCGCCGGAGCTGCTACCCTAATTATGTTCCGAAGCAAGTCCGATAACGCGATCATTATCAGACTCTCTGTTTTCCTTTCACCAACAAACCGAGCCCGATAACATGATCATTATCGGACTCTCTGTTGCTCTTTCCCAACAAGCCCAAGCTTGTTGATTTAGGCTCACCTGGCTAGGAAGGATTTGTCTACCTGAAATCCTTCCAACTAGCTAGCTAGGATAAGTTTTAGAAATAAGCCACCAGTCTGTAACTACCTCTTAAGCGGAGCGAACACGGCTCAAATAAAAATGCTTAAAGACCCAACCTGTCTTTAATTATAATTGGCGCAGCCGGTCGGCGTCGATCAACCTCAGAGCAGAATCAAATAGTGCATGCGTGTGATTAATAACCATTCGCGAAGTGTGTTCCCGGACAAATACGGAATTAATCCCGAACGTCACCGGAGTATTCGAGCATCATCGGAACATCGGAATTGAGGACACCGCCAACAGAGGAACCTGAGGAGCAGTACTCGACGAGGACCACCACGACTAGCAACTTAATTGATTTGAGAGCCATCCCGCCATACGTCGCATCAAGAGGATGACTCAGTGAGAATCAAAAGAGAAGAGTAGAAGTGAAGTGAAGAAAAACGACTGGAAAAAATGTACCAGTTCGTAAATATGGAACCACAGTTCCAACAAATTTTATTAAAAAGAGTTCTTGAGCTAAAAACAAGACTCAATCATGATATAGAAGATGGAAATATATCCTCTTCTCTTATAAAAGACCTGAGTGCCCTGTTAAAATGGGGTGCAAAAATTGGCCTCCTTGGGGAGTCAGATGTCAAAAACGTTCAATATAATTTGAACATAGTACGAAAATGTACTAATCATACAATCAACGAATCAACATCAAGTGAATTGATGGATATAAGGATAAAGAATCAGCAGAAGGCAAGGAGCCAACTACCGGGATTGATGTTTGAAAACAGTCCAAAGTGTTTGATTGAAATGACAAGTCAGAATAGATCAACTCAAACGGACAACAAACAAATAAACAATCTTCAAGAAGAATCGCCAAGCAACGTTATCTTAATTGCAGAACGTAAAAAGTTCACCAGTTCGAAAAACAAATTTACAAAAAGGACAAGAAACATATTTCAACGTCAACATCGCATGATACGGACCAACAATCCAGCAAACAACACGTCAACAAAAAGTTCAATCGGAACAAAAAAATCAACGGATGGATCAAGAATCAGCGAAGCCAACAAAAACCAAGGGAACAACAAGTTATCTAGAAATCAACGGAACTTCAAGTCAACGAATTGCATGTCATCGAATAGGTATGTGTTAACATATAAAGATAAGTTCGTAGATACAAATTCCAAAATTTTGTCAAATCAAAAGCTTTACGATAGGGGTAAAAAGTTGTCAATTCTCGATTAAATTTTCAAAAGGTCCTATCTGCATAGGAAACCCATGAGGGATAGGTTGTTTTGAAAATTTAATCTAGAATTGATCTTTTAACTAGAAAGTGGAAATACAAATCAACACCCCATAAATATGTTTTACCATGTAAGATAGTAGGCCAATTTCAAAATTATAAATTGCAAAACCGCTTTTACGATCGGGGTAAAAAAAAAAAAAAACATTCATATAACAAGTAAAAACATCGTAGGTGACAGATCAGTGATTCAGACCGATTCAAATCAAAATGGCAAGACTTCTGTTAACTATATTAACAAAATATTTTGCAAAATTTTTGAAGTAAAACTGCTCACTCCATATCTAGACATCGTGAAATACGCTTTTAAGAAGCTGTTATCGAATGTCAAAGACACATGTTTTTTTAAATGATTTTCATGATATTGGGCCGGGACCGTGGTGTAGGGGTAAGCGTGATTGCCTCTCACCCAGTCGGCCTGGGTTCGATCCCAGACGGTCCCGGTGGCATTTTTCGAGACGAGATTTGTCTGATCACGCCTTCCGTCGGAAGGGAAGTGAATGTTGGTCCCGGACTAACCTAAAAAAAGGTTAGGTCGTTAGCTCAGTCCAGGTGTAGGAGTCGTCTCCCTGGGTCCTGCCTCGGTGGAGTCGCTGGTAGGCAGTTGGACTAACAATCCAAAGGTCGTCAGTTCGAATCCCGTGGTGGATGGAAGCTAAGGTGTAAAAAGAGGTTTGCAATTGCCTCAACAATCAAGCCTTCGAACACCTAGTTTCGAGTAGGAATCTCGCAATCGAGAACGCCAAGGCAATGCTGTAGAGCGAATAATTTGATTTGATTTTTTTTCATGATATAACGACAATTAAACAAAATAAAACTGAAGAGACAGTTATTGATCGCATCTAAATTGCTTGATAACTAAAATTCAAATAGATAAAACAATATCCAATCAAAAGCTGCAAAAATATTTTGCCCAGAAAAAAAATGTTTTTTTTTTTTTTGTTGTGCCAATCATTATTAAGATTGTTTCTATTTTGACACAATACTAATTTTTATGTAGCAAAATCACAAACAAATATAAAAAAAAATGTTTTAAAGAGTCATGCGAACATGATAGTAGCAGTTATTTGAAAGTAAAAAAAAACCGTAATCTCAATCATATGAGTACTTAATACGTTTTTTTTTATTTTGATATAAAAAAAAAATCAACAAAAAAAATGTGTTGTACAAAACCAAGTACAAGGAAATTTCAAGATTGCTGTAGTATTCACAACAGAAAGATATAAAAGAACAATGCATATATTAGCTCAAACAGATATAATGTACACTAAAACATTTTTTTTATCTGTTTCGAATGTTGCTTTGAATTTAATATCAATATTTTTTTTATCTGAAGTTCAATGCAAACATAACAAAATAGTGTTTGCTGTGTAAAACAAACAATCGATTGGCGTAGACCAACAAGCATTTGTGAATTGTGTTCAATAAACTAAAATTATAACGATAATTTCAGAAGTTATTCAGAAATAAATGTCCCTAACATTTATTACAAGATGTGAAAAAAAATAAACACAAATTTAATTAATAAATTAGATACTATAAAAATAATAATGAAGAAAACATTCAACAATGGTTTTTTTAAGTCAAAGGCTTCTAAATAAGCTGATAAAAAGCTTAAATTTTAAAAAGAAAATCATTTTGCCACAACTGAAAACTATCAGAAGTAATTTTACTCTACGATTCATATCATTCAGAGAAATCTTGATGAATAAAAAAAATGTAAGCAGCTAGCAAAAAAAAAAATCTATATAGACTTCTAAATTTCAAAATAAAAAAAAATCAACAGCAATTGTACGGCATACGAATATAATACGGAAAATAAACCTACCACGAATATTTTAGAGTTTTTGGTACTCTGAGATTTTGATGATAGAAAAATTAAACCACCCACATATTGACATTTTGTCATCATATTGTGAATAATAATATGTGTCCAAACAACACAGTATCAATTCAGAAAAATGAATGTTACAATTAAAAACAAAAAAAGCACACACAAACTGTAATTCAAAAACTTTGACCGATTAACATTGAGTTTAAAACGAATTATGATTTAAATTGAAAAAAAAGTGCTTTCTTACTACTTTCAAATATTTAAAAACTAAAAAATTTAAAGCAAAATACAGATAAAAAATAGTCTCAGCTTTTCTGTGATTAAAAGTATTTGTTTTGTATGCTTATTTGATAAAAAAAACTGTATTTCCTCAAAAAAAGAAAAAAAAAAGACCAGTGTTCAAAAACCAATCCTGACAAGTCCAGATATATTTTTAGGATTTTATCAAGAAAAATTAAACGATACTGAAAACAACAGTGTTCGGACAATACAACATTAACAATGAAGAAAAGGTTTCAAAATGCCTAAAAGAAATTTAGTATATATTTTTTTTTGTGAGAGTGGATAGAAATTCAATATATGATATACCACATAATCATAGACAAGATAGAAAAATTTGCAAAAGAACTTTGAAAAGTTTTTTTTTCTTCTCCCAAATGCAAAAAAATCAATGGTTATAAATATACCAATATATTTAAAAATCTATTAGTACCTAAAGCTAAAATCAATGAATCAAAATGTACTTATAATCGTAATACGTTAAAATATAGGGTGAATACACCTTTAAACTTTTGTTTACATCACAAAATATAAGATTGCAAATAAAATGATTCAAATAGTGTGTGTCAACTAATAAAAAATTACTCAATTAAATTTCATTCTGACGGTACATTATAACTCATGACTCTCGCAACAAAACAAAAATAATCATAAAAAGGTTAAAAGTGTTCAATATGATTCAAAGTTAACTAAAACAATTAATTAAAAATAGTTTTATTTTTCAATTCAATGAAATCTTAAGTACAGAAAAAACATTAGGAACATATTTTTCCTTTGACAAAATATAAAAGAATAGGAATTTAATCATACTAACTTTCAAAATCAGAAAACGTTATAAAAAATATGACTATGTTGTCTTAAAACAAGTAACTGAACTTAATTTAGGTAAAAAAAAAACAAAACACTGCCATGTATAACTAAAACATCGGAATACATTGGATCATTTTACAGTGAGAAATAGATGAAGATTTGAATCACAAAATCTTATATATATAAAAAATTTCGACGGTTTTGTTCGAACGCGCATCAGTTGATAACGGAAAGTCGGATCGGAGTGCTCTTTGCTGCGTTGGGTTTGTATAAGCCCAAGGAAGGTTCTTACGCTAAAGAGTGACAACTTTGGCCACTCCAGAACCGATTCCGGAAGATCTGCAGATTGTATGGGAAAAGTTGCGTAAAATCAGATTTTGATCACAGGAGGCTAAAAACGTCAAGAAGTGAAAAAATGACAAGACGAAGTTTGTCGGGGTTAGCTTGTTATGCATAAAAATCGTTGCAAGCGGTAAAGACCACACATGAGTTCAAAAACTATTACAACTAATGAATTCTCAACAAACGATAACGTTAAGGATAATAATAATAAAAATTACATAAATTAAATCGGACAGTTATAAGCAATAAAAAAAATGTAGTACAAAATAACCTTGATGCCAAAAAGGCTAATTAGCATAAATTCAGTTCTAAAACCAATAAAACTGTTGTAAAAAAGTATCTCAAATATTGTGTTAACTGGTTGAAAAAAACAAACAATAATTACAAAAAAAATGTATATTTGAAATATTATAATGAAAACACATCCACTTGTGTTCATTTTCAAAAAAAAAAAGAAACAAAAAAAAAATCAAGAAGCAAACCATGAATAAAAAATGTATAATTACTCAGTTATTTCATGTAACATTTAATCTATTAACTCTTCAAACAAAAATAGATAGCCAGGAACACAAAGTTAAACAGATAATTTTTAAAATTATGAAAATATTTTGAATTATAATTCAAATCCACATATATGAGGATCGCTTATGTTACTGAGCAAAACTATAATCAAAAACACATCTTAATTATTATTTTTTTTTTTTTTCATAAAAACATCTTAATTATTTAGGCGTTAATAACAGAAACACATTTATATTATAACGCATGAGGACATGCTTTTTCACCCCCCGGAGGAATTATGTTCCGAAGCAAGTCCGATAACGCGATCATTATCAGACTCTCTGTTTTCCTTTCACCAACAAACCGAGCCCGATAACATGATCATTATCGGACTCTCTGTTGCTCTTTCCCAACAAGCCCAAGCTTGTTGATTTAGGCTCACCTGGCTAGGAAGGATTTGTCTACCTGAAATCCTTCCAACTAGCTAGCTAGGATAAGTTTTAGAAATAAGCCACCAGTCTGTAACTACCTCTTAAGCGGAGCGAACACGGCTCAAATAAAAATGCTTAAAGACCCAACCTGTCTTTAATTATAATTCCCTTTGGGGTGCAAAACAACATCGCCAAGCTTCCAAGTTGGGTGAAAATTTGAAACTTTCCGCCGCCTCCCAGTGTGCTTTTTGTCACAGCATAAAAATTCCATCAAGACGCGCCCCACCCTTTTCCGATTTTTTTCTCTCTCGATCCAATCTTTTTGGGATCTTTACACCTCGATGAACAATCTTAGGGGAAAAGGAGAAAGATAATCTCACCCACAGAAAAGGATTCACAAACCAGCGTTTTTTTTTTTTGGACGAAAGTGGGAAATGGATTCAATTTTCGGTATGTTTTGGCAAAATTCAAGGCACGTTTTAATTTTCACTCAATCAACGATATTTCTTCGTTGTCGTCGTACTTTATTTTGGGCAGGTTGGCGCAAACCTTGGACGGGGTTTGCTCGTCTTAGAAGCTAAATAATCATTTACATTATACAAGCTTGCGTGTTTGTGTGTGTTCGTGGAGTATGTGTTTCTGTGTGGGTTTACAAAAAAAACTTCATAACTAGCAAAAAAAAGAGTTTAGCAAATTCAATACCATCGTTGACTACGCTCTGAGATTATTTTATATATTTTCACCTGTACGATAATATAGCTCGATTGACTTTCATTGGAGGTTTGCTTAAGTGTTTTTAACTGAGAATTTGTGTATATTTGGTTCTATTGATTCGCTTTGAAAAGAGACTTTGCTCAAAACATACTAACACACGCTAACGGTTGATTTCTTTGGCATCTAGCGCTCGTTTCCGAAAAAAATAAACTAACTTTTCTCTTCTATTCTTCTAGCAGCGGTGTATTTGTCAACGTTGTGACATCTTGTCATACAAAGTATCGAAGCATCATTTGTTTTTGTTTACATTTTTGTGAAACGTCAAAATTGTATGACAAGCTGTCACAAAGCTGACGACACGTGGGATTAGGGCGATTTGGGTTATTTGCTTTCTTTCTCTTAACTAACTTTACAGATTCGATTACGAAGTTGAGTACAAAAATTAGAATTTTACACCTTAGCAGTTACGAGGGGGTTCGTTTTCTCCATTTTGGCTTGAATTACATCTTCTTCCGTGATTTATGTTGTGAGACCACACTTCGAGTCTCATCATTTCTTTGATCGCTTTGTGCGAAGCTTACTCTCGCAGGACCACGAAACAGAATTATATTTTTTCGCAGCAGAAAAAAAACATCAAATAAAATCGATTTAATAACATTAATAACTTTGACTAGGATGAAACAAAATATATAATAATAGAACTCTGCTCTCTTTGTCTCGATTTCCCCCGGGGCGGGATGGTCGCTCAAATGTAGATGAAATTTCCCACCCCCTTCATCGGGTCCGTGTTGACGGCCTCCTTGACGATGGCACTGCGCACGATTGGGGCGGTCGAGCCCGGTGTCGTTCCGCTGATGTCCACCAGCTTTTTGTCGATTCCGAGCGCGGAGAAGGAGTTGCAAACGGTTCGAATTTCCCGGATGTTGTATACGGGGTTGTAGGAGGGCGCGTTCGGGGCGGTCAGCAGCGAGGGGAGGAGGGAGGCTTTGGAGGGGCGGGGCGGAGCCTGGACGGACCGGTCCAGGTTCTTGGACTTGATGGCGGGAGGTTCGTCCCGGTGGCACTGGGCGTCCGCACAGCTCGTTCGGTCGTCGTTGTTGTTGTCCTCGAGGGACGAGGTGCTGGCGGAACTTGACGAGCAGGAAGAGGAGGAGGAGGTCGTTGAGGAGGATGAGCTGGAGGACGAGCTGGACAGGCAGGACTCGCGTAATGCTAGTCGACCTTTGGGCAGCGTGTTCAGCGAGGACACTCCGTCCACGATGTCCGAGATGAGCGTGTTGGTGGGGGTCGTAACGGCGCTCAGCGGGAAGGTCGTCGAGTGCAGCGATAACCGGTGGTGGCCGTTCGGGCTGATGATAAAGTGCTTGGTGGATTCGGAGATTGGAGCGAGCATTTGGCGCCGTCGGGGGTAGTTCGGGTTCCTCCGCACCAGAAAGTGCATGATTTCATTCTTCTGCTGGCGCTGGAGTTGGGTCTTGAGGGGGAGGTCGTCCGGGTGGAGCTTGCGCTGGTACTCCTGGCCGGGGCACACCTCGTACAGGGAGAACTGCTCGACGGGTTCGATGGAGTTGTAGCAGGAGAGGAGCAGCGAGAGCAGCTCGTCCGAGGTGGTGTCCTCGGAGATGAGCAGCGACTTGTACTGCGAGTTGGGCTGGAGGGCGGACGTGTGCACCCGGATCAGACCGCCAGGTTTTTGCTGGAGGCAAAATCTGGAAGGAGAAAAAACAGTTCAATTTATGACTTCTCTATTACGGACTTCAGATTCGATGACATCTAATCAAGTCATAGTCAAAATGAATGAAGGTAAGTGCATGTGATTTATTTAAGTTCAAAGTTCGAAAAGATCAGAGCTCCGGTAAGTACATGTGAAGTGATTTGTGTTAACAATTCAGTTCGAGAGTCAACATCCGGTAAGTTTGCTGTCAACTGTCAATTTTGTTATATTCCAAACCATTCTGAAAAGGGACTGGTGCAGAAATTTATTTTTTCAAGCCCTTCCCGATTACCGACGTCAGACTTGATATACCTAGTGGGAATCCGATTTCAAAGTCGAACCCAACTTCAGGTAAGTACAAGTGATGCAAATCGTGTAATTACAAGTGTAATCTTCCGGTAATCCGCTGATTAAAGCTCAAACATTGGTAAGTACTTCTGTCAACAGTCAAAATCTATCAAATTAGCAATAACAATTGTCAAGATTCCTACCTGGAGTCCCCCTTGGGATGGCACGCCTGCAGCAGCGCCGGCCGGGCTTCGTCGTCGAGCTCCAGTACGGATTTGACACCCGGTCGGCGCACGGTCACCTCCATCGTCAGGTAGAACAGCCGGGGGTCTCGGTGTCGCATTTTGCATCTGAAGCACAAAAGAAAAGAAACAATTTGAAGGTTAGCGTGCGGTCTTCAAGGTCAGACTGAGGTCAGGACTTACCGTCGCAGCAACTGCTGCACGACACTCTTGCTGGTGGCGTCGTACGAGATTCCCAACGTTTTGTACTCGATGTCCTGGCGCAGACAGGCGGTGTAGATTTTGATGGTGGTCTGGAAAAGGGAGGAGAAAATTGTTAGTCAGATAATGGTTAATCAGGGTGCGATTATCATCGGCACCTGCTACTTTCGCCTCAACCTGTTGAGGGGGGCGTGACAAATTGTCGAAATTACCGAGTCTGTTTACAAATTGCGCGTAGGAGGACTGCCCAACAAATTTCAAGGAAGAAACTGGGAAAGAACATCTGCCGTCCAGGAACCGTCTAGCGCGGGCGTAACTCAATCCCTTTAAACGAAGAAATCCAACACCCGATATCCCGGGTTTTTTGAGACGTGCCATTAGCATAGACGCCGCCGCCGCCGCAATGGCATTTAGAGTTTAGAGCCAAACAAAGCGCGGAGTCTAGTCGGTTGAGTTCTTCAAGCGGAACCGCTGGCGCGGACCGCAAAAATTTTCCACTCCGATGGCCACCACAACTCGTCGCAAAACAACGAAGAAATGGCCCCTCGACTTGTTTATCGAGCTCCAATTTCAGAACCTGGAATGCAGCTTGAAGTTGGCCCAGCTGTCGGCGACTTGGGGAGAAAGACGCAATTTTTAAAATTTCTTCCATCGTCCAGACCGAGGTCCAGTGCGCGAATTGCGAAGCAAAAGCGAATTTCACGAAAGGATACCGTGCCCTGAGGGATCAAACTGGACCGAGGGTGAGAGTGTTGATTTATTTCTCTTCATCGCATTTCATCACGGGCGGAATCCTCCTTCGCCTTTAGGACGGTCAGGACGTGCGGAAAGTGTAAGCCGAGAAGCGCAGATGTTTTCCCTTTTCGGCTGCGATGCGGATGCTGTTGTGGCCATACGGAGTTCGCGTCGCCATAATTAGGGTCCTAGGGGAGGTGTGGCGGTGGGGACACGGGAGACCCTTCCGGCTGGGATTGCCTCCTGTTACGTGGGATTGAGCGACCCATCAGCCAGATGGCACAGTTGACGGTCAGAGGAAATGAGTTCTTACTCTTTGAGATAATAATTACAGATACAGGTTTGGGTGTTCTGCGAACTTTAACATTTATATCAACGTCTCGATTACGGACTTCAACATCGATATACCACCTGCTCTTTTGAGAAAATCTGATCAGGTAAGTGCAAGTGTTTGAGTTAAGATGTTTTAATCAGGTAAGTACGAGTGAATAAGTGTTCTGAACCAGCAACCGGTAAGTACCCAAAATCTGTCAATCTGTCAACGCTAATGAGCTCGACGTTCCACGACCGTTTTCGCTGGAACGTCCTTCTCAGCTATTCAAATCCACTCACCACCCAACCTTTCGAGTGGTGTTCAAATCAATCAACCAACAATGAATTTCACCACTTCCTCCGCGCCCATCGCGTCCGTGTGAAGCCCAATAATGTCCGCAATCGGAGCCGTATCGGTCTCGATTAATTGCCCAGCCAGGTTGGGCCCCATTGTTTGGAAATTCCACCCCTCAGGGGGCGATCATCTAAGCTAAGGGTTCACCGCAATCCGATACCGTGATTCAATTTCACTTTCCACACCAACCGAGCGGAAGTACCGACCATTGTTGATGTGCCGCGGACCACCCCTAGCGAGGAGGCCCAGGTGACCAAATTGCTGTTTGATAACAGCTAATTTTCGAACGCGGAACCATCGCGGCCGAGCGGCCGCGGTCCCTATCGTATTAAATCTAATTTGTAGTGGCGAGGCTGCTGCCGGACTCGCGGGGTCGTAAAATGACGGGGTAATTAGTGCGGGAAGATGTGCCGCGGCCTCGAACCCTTGCGCCTAATAAAGATTTATGGCGTAAACTTTCCAGACGCGGGCCTTCGGCCCTGTCATCGCGAGGAATGCAAATGACACGGCACGGGAAGTTGGCGGACTTTTTCGAGGGAGAGGGTAGTTTGAGATTACATGGCTTTGGTTTCTGGACGGGTGTTACGTTCTAATTAGGAAGCACTTTCTTGGACATTATCTTGGGTTTTTGGGGTCGTTGGAGATGCTTAAGAACGAGGTTTGTTCATTTGAGTGGAACGACAAAGTTTTGCGTAGCTACACTCGGGCATTTTGGCAAGATTAGCACCTCTATTACGGACTTCATTATCAAAGTACCTGCTGTGAAGATTCAGTCTTGTTGAAGTTCATGGTAAGTACTGGTGATACAAATTAGTGAAGTTTCTTACGTTAGGGCATCTTGCGATGCTGATCTCTATTACAGACGTCAACATTGGAATGTAAAGTGAGAATTCAAGCGATTTGAAGAACACAGGTAAGTACGAAATAAGTAAGAGTGTCAAGTGATTGAATCAGGTAAGTACAAGTGATGAGTGTAAGTCAATCATATTCTGGTAAGTACACAATCTGTTCTGTCAATCTGTCAAACCCTTTCAAGATTCCAATCGGCTGTTTCCGTTTGGAGGTCAATCCCCCTTAAAGGGATCCACCACACCTTGAAAGGGAAAGTTCGCGCCATTATCTAATCGCGTGAGGCGCGTTCACTTTCATTCGCCCGCATGCAATTAATTACCCAACCATGTGCAGATGAGCTGAGAATCGTTTATCAGCCCAGCCATCGAATCTTTAATCGTGAAAAGCGTGAACTTTTCATCAGCTGAAGGTGGCGAGAGAAAGCGCGAGAAAAATCGCTCGTGATCGCTTTTTTTCGTAATTTGTTTCTCCCCCCACATTGACGCCGGTTATTGTTTTAGGCTGGGTGGGTGGCTCCAGTTTCCACCGAGTTGCGCGGTGGCGTGGGAAATTCCAGCAAATTTTGCCGAGCAACTTGGGCGTTTGAACAAAGTGTGTGTAACTTTTTTTGTTTTGGGCTCGAGTAATTTATTAGTTGGCCAACGAGGAACTATGGGAAGCTGGTTGGCGCTGGGAAAATGTTGAAGGTTTTTGTTTTGTTGTTTTCGTCTGGGGGGTAAACAAAGGACGTTTTTGCGAACAAACGATTGCGATCTGCGAGACAGCAGCTGTTGCGCCATTGCGTTAAAGTCGCTTTATTAAAGCAGTCGTTGAAGACCAGGACTTCCATCCGTCGGGATGTTGGATACCGCAACAGATTCCAGCACAGTTTGGTCCGCTGCCAGAAATGAGAAGCCCCCCTGGAGATAACCATCTACCGCTATTCACTGTAGCGTTCAATTTTGGACGCAAGCCCCTAATGACCACCCAGCATGACCCCCGCTGGAATGACAATCGCTGCCGCTTTTTTGGCGTGCGCCACGCAAGCCATTCAACCATCGACGACGGCCACGTGCGCCATCTGCTAAATCGTGCATGTTTACAATTATTCCGAATGACAGCGTAGAGAGACCCCTCCCCCCGCTCCAAACCGTAATCAGATTTTGAAGAACCGCCAGCGCGTAACTCTTTGGCGGGTCGTAGAACAACAACTGGAAAATATTAAAATTGAAAAGAACCGTCCTTCCGGTGATGCCGGGTTAAGTCTCTGGAAGGAAGTCACTGAATGGGAAAAGCGCAGCGCGTTTATGGTCTTTGGGATGGTAATACGAGAACTACCTCGCGAGAGCGAGGGGGGCGTTAAACTGCGATTGTTGTTGATGAGTTTTGAGCACGTGCGCGCCTAGTAGAACCTTCTTTCCGAGCTGGTGCGCACACATGGCCGGATGTTTGCGGGGAAATTATGGCCCAAAGGGTTCTCTCGTTCTGTGGTGGATGGTTTTTGGGGAAAACAATGCACTCGCGGTGCGGAACGATTTACGGGACATCAAGCTTGGAGCGTAATTTATTCCGATAGACGAGCGCGTTTCGAGCAGGTACAAACACCGGAATCGGCTGAGGTCGCTGGAAGTTGTGGCTTCCACCTCTATTACGGACTTCAGCGTTGATGTACCGAAAATTGAATCGTTGAAGCAAGCTAATTGTGTGTTATTAATGTTTCTATTACGGACTTCAACAGCGATACACCAAATTGACATTACAGTGTCAATTTGAGGTGTCTTCAGGTAAGTACTATTGATAAAACCAGTGTTTGATCCAGCTGCAGTTCCCAATCAATAAGTACACACAACCCTGTCAATATGTCAACCCGAGCAAGTTATCGACGTTTAACGACTGTTTTCGCTGCAACGTCCTTCCAAGCAACGACTTCAGAGTCAATAAACTTAATATCATGTTTATTCTGAAATTGACACCTCTATTACGGACTTCACCATTGATATACCAAATATCAATCATGGCATCAATTTGAGAACATCTTCAGGTAAGTTCTAGAGTTAAATCAGTGTTTGATTGTAGTTGATACCTCAACTACGGACTTCAACATTGATATACCAAATATCAACCGAGGTGTCAATTTGAAGCATCTTCAGGTAAGTACCAGTGATAGATCCAGCGTTCCAGCAGCAACCCCGCAACGCGGTAAGTACCCAACCCTGTCAACCACGCTGAGCTCGACGTTCCACGGCGACTGTTTTAGCCCGCTGGAACGTCCTTCTCACCGGTCAACCTTGGAGTCAGATTTTCCAAATAGCTGAAACGCAGCAGCAACTTTTTGCTCGCACCGGAAGTTCAACTTTCGATTTTCAACCGTACCGGCTCGCTAAAAAAAAGTTGCTGTTGCTTTCTGGCTGGCTATTTGGGGCACAGATTCCTGCCCGATACTCGGCCTGGGAAATCAACCGCCGTGCCGTACTGAGAGCTTCTGTGCTGGCGCTACTACTGGAGATTGCGATAAGACAGAGTTGTGTGGGCAGGCGGGTAAGATGATAAAATTGCAGTGTTCAAATCCGCAACCAACTGAGGAGACTGCACAAAAAGACCTACCAGTGAGTGAGATTTAATTAGTCATATTTTGCAATTATGGTCTGGGAGCTGCGGCAAAAAGCGCAGAATGAAGCCAGACCAGAAAGCGTAAATGAAGCTCGTTTTTTAATTAAAATATTGTGCGAAAACAAAAGATTGACTGGTGTGTGTGCGCACGCGGAGCGCCACCATATTGGATGCTGCGGGCACGCTCGTGGTAAAAATATGATAAATATACGTTTTATTCTGTCGAAACCAGCGAGATGGCGCTAAATGTGTAATGTGTGTGCGCACTGGAAAACCGCAACAGAACTCATACATAAACACATTGTGCGAAGCGTTTCGTTTTCAATTGTTTGCTAGGGAGCGAACCTCACAAATACGAAGAGTTATGAGGTCGCGCTGTGAAGCACGGAATAATTAAGGTCCGCCTCCACTCTTCAAAAATTCTTGATTGCAACCAACAATAGATAATTGTGGAAGATAATTTTATGCAGAAGCAACGTTGTGATTTGGTGCACTACCGGTAGATGGCGTCCTGGCACGAAGGACGCTGACAACTGACGGCTCATTAAGGTGAAGTGCTCTCAGCCAAAATCAACAGCTTCATTGTCTTTTAGCAAAACGCCGAAATTTGCCTTTCTTTGTGTGACTAATTGGAAAGCTTTTCGGAGGCAGTAATTAAGGGGCGAAACATTTCAAGATTTTGATTTTGGGAAAACTGATTTGAAGAACAAAAATGTTGGTGACCTACCTGCGGTATGGTTTCGTTCAGGCTCGAGTAGCTGGACGCTCGCGAGTGGCTTCGCAGCTGCTCGTTGGGCGGTTCGGGACTTCCGCACAGGGAGGACGCGCACGAGGTCGACGAACGCATCGACAGCGAGTCGGACCGGCTGCGCATCGGCGAGACCTGCACGTGTTTCAGCATCTGAAAAGAAAAAAAGAAGAAATTTAGTAACTTTCAAGTTCAAACGTCCGAATCCCGGAGGGTCCAACCCTCGCGGTATCAGCTAATGAGGCATAATTTATTGGGTTTGCACGCCAGCGGTACCGTGACAAACTCCGCCAAGACATTCCCGGGTGACGTCGTCGTCTACGACGACTTCGCGAGCGGTAGCTAATTGACCAATTACGGAAACCGGATCGTTTTCCGCTCTCGCGAGCGTTCATTCACCGAGAGTGTTGTGTGTGACGAGAGTGGCCTGGTTTTCCTGGAGTTATCACTCCGATGCTGCTGCTGCACAATATGGTGCATCGGAACGCTTCCAGCTCTTAATTAACTCACAATGTCAGCAGAGCCCATTGACGCCCTCCACGACCCGTGTCCAACCGATTCTACCCGGGCTTGAACTTTAAATTGGAATTAAAAATTCCAAACCATTCAAATGGCCACTTCATCGAGGGTGCTCGAGAGCAGCGCACTTCTCGAGAGGGCGCACTCGCTCGGCTCGAGAACACTTGGAGATGAGCAGCTACATGAATGAGTAATTACGCCTTTTAGGAGGTCGCTCGGCTGAGCCAAAGGTGATGATTTATTCTCCCGCTACATTCCATTCTCAGCTTCCCGGTAGATTAATTAAATTAGGCAACGTTCCAGCGAGTTCGCCGTGGCGCCCTCTCTTCCCTTTGCGGAGTCCGATTCCCACAGTTTTAAGTTCCAGTAGCAGCAGCGGTTTTATTGTTTCCTCTGGGTTTGCGCGCGTGGAAAACCCCAACGCGTATCTTCCGGAATTTGGTGATTTATTCCGGTGGCCAGTTGTCTTCCGGCATGTCGCGCGCGCACGCAAAACTAGAAAAGGGCAGGAAGTCTGGTGCGTTTTGGTGAAATTTAATTGATTTGTGAATGGTTGGGCAAATTTTCCGGCGACGGGTTTGTTCAGCGGACATTGTGGAGTCAAACGAGGGGTCATTGGACGATTGGTTGAGCGGATAGCATTACTATTGCGGACTTCAGTTACGAAAGAGGTCGAGAGAGTTCAGGTTTCGGTTACGGACTTCAGATTCAAGGTAGGTCTTCAATACAGAAGCCATGGACTTCATACGGTAAGTACTCAGTGTTAATTTGTGGAAGTGGTGAATAGAATAACTCAGTCTAAATCGGTAAGTACTCAGTGTAAGCTCCAGAACGTGTAACTCCGCCCAGGTAAGTACGATCACAATCGGTCACAGTCAATCCACCCAGATGTCTATTGTGTTTCACGACTGTTTTCGCTGAAACACAATACATCCAAACAACAGTTCATTAGGGCCACAATGACAGTCATTCCGGTAGCCACCACCCACAATGCCGAGTCGTAGATCATTTCGAAATTCTGACTAGCGAGTGTGATTTGCATATCTGCTGGTGGTGAGAAAGAATGACAGCGCAAACAAACAAACCTCCAACCGGTGTGAGACCGCAAAACCACATCTGTAGACATTCCGTCGCACTGTTGTTGGCGGCGCTGTCGGTTCACATTGCGATCCAATTTCCACCTGGAACTGGGTCGGCAAAGGTGACTGAACCGCAACCGTATCGCCAGGTCGTCGAAATTCTATGCAAATTAACACGCGAATCAGCCGAGTGTGTGTAGATTACAACGCGTGAGCGGATGCTGCATCCGGACAGCTATAGCAGGGCCCGTTACGCGAGGAAACCGAAACATTCTTTCGACCCGTTGTCAAAACAGAGAGAGAGAGTTTGAAAACTTTAAAGGGAACGCGAGTTTTGGGCAAGAAAAACATGGCCACTGTCCCGGGGTTTTTCGTGGGGTTCCGAAGACTTGAAGAAGAGAGAAAAAATTGTGAATGGAAAGGGGGCAAAGGCAAACTAGCCGAAAGAATGTGGTCTAATCTAGACGAATGAACCCTAGTGAGAGACCATCAAAGGAGGAAGCTGTTTGGAATTGTAACGACGGGTTTTATTTGTGGCCTCGTGTAGCGCGTTTTACGACCTCGGGTTTTTGGAGAAGACGACGACGGCGGAGGTGATTTGATCATTCACTAATGAAGCTGGACACATTCGTCGCCGTGGGAGGAACACGTCGGGTTGGCCGCATCGAACGCGGCGTGATACGGCGTAGATTAGGGTCTGGGAGTGTTGAAATTCCTTCAAAGGTCGTTCGGCTGGTCGTTGATGGCTCACCGAGATTGGGGCATTATTTTAAGGTTGCTTCACCCAAGGTTCGGCGGGATGACCGATGTCCATCCCATTCCCAGGAGAAATCTCCCCCGAGAAAAGCGAGAAAGCATCAATGAAATTCTTGCACCACGAACATTCTCGGAACAAGAACAAATTCTTTTTCGGAAACGGATCCAACGCAGGAATGCGAGAGGGCGCTCGTAAACCGAAATCCATCAGCGTCAACACCGTCAATGGTGCAAGTGACTATAATGGAGACCTCCCCGTCCACCACTCCGCCAACCTCACGATGATGAAGTATTTTAATTAATTTTAATGTCGCGTAATATAACCTCACTCTCCTCAGCGCAACGCGCTGAATTTGCGTTGTCTTTCGACGGTGGACCGACTTCCTCTGATGATCTACGGAAGCACTCCGCTGTGGGTTATCTAAGACGAGCGTTCTTTCACCTGAAGCCACAATGGTCAATCAGTGGCGCCGAATCATTCGGTTTTTGATGACAGTTTAGTGTGCGACGGGAAAGGTCTTCGAACATAATTTCCGTCCAATTTTAGAGTCGGTTACATGGTCGTTGCGACACTCGATGGGTTTTGGGATGAAGGCGAAGATTGATTGGTGATGCAATCAGTGCAAAAAATGACGTCGACACTTTTCTCACAATTCACCTCAATTACGGACTTCAGATTCTAGGTAGGTCTTCGAGACCATTACTGAAATCGAAGAGGTAAGTTCATTTGATCTCGTGAAAGTGTCAGAGTGTCACTTCAATTACGGACGTCAAATTCTAGGTAGGTCTTTGAGACCATAACCAAAGCCAAAGAGGTAAGTACATGTGATTTCGTGAAAAGTGTAGGTTGATGTCCAGCTAAGTGTAGTGAATAATGTGCGGTAAGTACGTCTGTCAATCTGTCAAAGTTCAAAAGTTCATTGCATTTCTCGACTGTTTTCGTTGAAATGCAATCAACGTCTGCTTAGCGATGTCAAAACTAAGATACCTAGCAAGATTCTTAGATTTTGACACCCCTAATGCCCCCACGTCAGTCAACCATCCCAGCAAAATGAGAACAAACCGCCGTTCTGCTGGCTCTGTTTATCAACCCCAATTAATCTCGACTTCCCAAGCACTTTGGCCACCGTTCGCGTGCCCGCGACGACCCCCGTCCAATGCTAATTTACGTGCGAAAATCGTACTCAATCGTACAAAAAGCTCATGTTCCTCTCGACAAATCTCAAAAGTCATATCGCGTGTGCGCGCGCCCTGGCGCGTGAGTTGCACTTTTGGAAGTCGCTTTCGGTGCCATCCCATGGTCATCTCTCGTCGGTGGCCATTGTTGTTTTTCCCTGGGAAAATCCGCGTCACCCAAACTCGCAATCTCAGACAACAACAAGAAAAGATGGCGGAAGCCACCTCCAGATGAGATATTGTGACGTAAAGCAGGTAAGTCACGCGTCGACAAAGAGTTTGGACACCCGCGGTTCCCAGCGGCTGTTTCGATACGGCTTGTTGGGTAAGCCGCCGCCGACGGCAGTCCCTTCACAAAGGCTACAAATAACCGTGGCGCGGAAAACAAATATGATGAATTCAAATTAGCCCAAAACAGCAGTCGGTGGTCGGGGACCGTAACTGAACAATGCCGCTGAATTTGGCGCGAAAAAAAAAGGGTTCGGATCTCAGCTGCGAGAGAAGCACCACATAATTCGGTCTAATTACTTTCCCTTTGGTTCGTTTGTTGTGGCGCGATGAAAAGCGATGTTGCAAGATTGCGTTGGTTTCGTCAACGAAAGTCATTTGTCAGGCCGCCTGGAACAATGGTGATGGATAACCGGAAACGGTGAAGCTGTGTCGTCAGTTACCAATTTGGGATTGGACTTGAGCATTGAGTTGAACTTGTACGTACGTTACTTTGTTAAATGATGGTGGTTACGTCACTTTGTCCTTGTATGTCTCAAGTTTTCCTAATAAGAGCGCTTGATGTCACCGACTTCATTTAGATTATAGCTGAAAACTGTAAAACTTTTAGCACTTCCCTAACACGGACGTCAGAATCGAGGTACCTCACAGGATCAGAATACTGAAGTTGAAGTTTTGTTCCAGGAATTCTGGTAAGTGCAAGTAAAAAGTGCATTTCTCTAACATGGACGTCAGAATTGAGGTACCTCAGAAGATCTGATTGGAAAAGTTGAGGTGTTGATCCAGGAACATCGGTAAGTACTCAGTGCTAGTGAAAAGTGTAAATCAATCGAATCGGTAAGTACATTCTGTCAATCTGTCAAAACTGTCAACTACGCTCAAAAAGTAGTCGAAAAAACAGTGCGTCACGCGCACAAGTTCTCCACCAGCTGTTTTGAGTGTACTAATCGGAAATCGCTCAATTTACACCACACGTTCCGCACATGTCCGCGCGTAATTAACATCACGTTACACGGCCTGTGCATCGCTACCGATCGATCTAGAGTCTTAATGATGGAAAACTTCCCGCGCAAACAGCTGCAAAACCACTTCTCTCTAAATTGACACCAGTTGCAAAAAAAAGCGATGCAAAAATCAATTTCCCGAGCAACTCGCGCGGGTCAATCGCTTTCACTGCAAAACAATTTTAAAAGCAAAAAAGGGCAAACAGTTTGATTTGAATTTTCGGGAGGGGAGAGTGAAAAGCGACGATGACAGTGTGAGTTTCGACTTTTTCCACGTCAAAACGGAAAGTCAAAGTTCAGCTTGAATAGGACTTTTCAGGCGCGCTGGCCAGCAGTTTCCTGTTGTTTTTGTCTAGGGTTGATTTGGGACTGTGGGAGTACAACGCGCGGGTGACAAAGGGACATCCGCTTCGCTTTTATGGGACTTTATTTTTCTCTCTCCGTTGACTGCGACTGTTTGTTCGGGGCTGAGGAACGACATTTAATAAAAAAGTTTTGTGTTTCGGGCCCGGGAAAAGTTTCGAAAGCAATTCCAATGAACTGCTGGCATGCAATTGTGGTCGTTGGAGAAAAGTTTTTCGGGACCGCCGAAAATATGTTATGAGCTTTTAAATGCGCGCCAAATTTATGCTTCCCGGACGTTAATTTGGATCTTGGCGCCCCAGAAAAAAAAATCTGCACGCATTCCAGGTCATCGAGATGTTCGCAGGCAGATTAGTACGCCACGGGACACAACCGGTTGACATCCTGTGCTGGCAGCGTGTATCAGCGATGTGCCATCTTCTTGGCAGGAAGGCCTCCAAGCGACTCCAGAAAGAAAACATTACGGCAAAGAATGTGAGCAACATAACAGCTTGATCCCGTTTTGAGCCCTTTAAAGCGGCTGGCCTTGCAAAGTCACGCGGCGGATGCTGGCCAGCGGCACTTGCCGGCAACATTAAGATGTTGCCAGTGGTAACCAGTTTGGCGCACGCCAGGTACACGGAAAGAAGTTGCGCTTTGAATTGCTCTTCTATTACGGACTTCAGACTGAAGGTAGGTCTTCAAATTGTTTAGTAAGCTGAAGCAGGTAAGTGATCAAAGTGTGTAATAATTCTACAGGAAAGTCTTGTGAAGTGAAGTTGGCGCTTCTAAAATAATATCTGGTAAGTAAGTCTGTCAATCTGTCAAAGTAAACAGTCCATTGCATTTCACGACTGTTTTCGATGAAATGCAATGCTCTGCTTAGCGATTTCAACATTAAGATAGCTTCTTTGGATGCTACTGAGATTTTGAAACCACGTTAGTTTAAATCTTCTTTCAAACAACATTTTTCTCAGTGCACCCACCGCAGAAGATGAAAGAATTCACGTTTTCCCTCCCCATTTCGCTCCGTCTTCCTGTCGGAGTTTTTCACTAGAACTCCACGTTCTGAGCACATATGTCTGTCTGACGGATGCTCGGGAGGAAACGGCTCGCGCCACTCAACGCCTCGTTGACGACAATAAAAAGTGGACCATTTTAAATTGGCCTTCCCGTCATCCTCCGGTCAGCCTCGCCCGGTTCTTGGTAGGGCCGGAAAGGGTTATCAGCGCAATCGCCCGAGCGGCAATTAAGCCGGAACCGACTACGCGATGCGTTTTATTGATATTTATGACGGGGTCTTGTTGTTTATTGCATTACGCGCGGGGCCCTTTTTTGGTTGTGGCGAAATATGATCACGGCTGGTTTGTTATTGTTATTGTGTCGGCATCGCACCCAAAAAGCCCGTCAAACTCCGGAACTGTGCTAGCGTGATGATTGTTTACAATGAGTTCTACATAAAAGAGAGCGCAAGAGCTCAAAAACAACAGCTACCGGAAACCGGAGTTAGAACGGCCCCTTAATCAAATCACTCGTTGTGATTGAATTTATGAAAATTCCCCCGCACCGAGTGTTGCCTATGTCCAGAGAACGACACGCCAGACAGGTCCGGGTGTTTTGTTTATGTTTACATTCCATTACATGTGGCTGGCTGGTTAGAGGATTTGGAGAACGGAAGTCCCACTCGGAAAGTGAGGTGAGGTTTGGTCGATGAATACAAAGAGTTTCCCTTTTTGCCGGAAGCACGCACCACAACCAGTAGTGAAGGGGGAAGTTTGGGATTAGCATATCGCCCAATGTGGATCGTGTGAGATTTACCGGGTTTTGGGCGGTGAAACGTCCGGAGTTGGATTTCCCACGCAGCGTTGGAATTGAGCGGATTTGCATTTCAAATACGGACTTCAAATCAATATTGATAAACTGCTTAAGATCAGGTAAGAACGAAGTTGTGTGAAAATTTTGGCATTTCCCAATCACGGACTTCAACATTGAGGTACCCCTTTGCGTCAGTCTCAAAATTCGATGTTCTCAGGTAAGTACAAGTGTGCAGTGAAAATCAGTGGTACAAGTGTGCAAAAACAGTGGTTTCCAGAGCAGCAAAATCCGGTAAGTACCAGTCAATCTGTCAATTGTCATCTGTCAACAAAGGCACTAGCGTTGCACGACTGTTTTCGCTGCAACGCCAGGCGCTCCAGTTTGCTTCCCGGCGCACGTCAAGAATCCCGCTCCAAAGTGGATTATCCGGTGTAATCCTGTCGCAGGAGTGTACAACCGGGCCTCGTATTTGCACGACGGGTTCTTATCACGACGCAAACGAGGAGCAAACAAGGCTGCCTTTGTGCCACCGCCAGACCATAAATCCTGGCTCACATGTCTGCGTAATATCCCCACGAGAGCGGGAACGAGTTCGTCCCCGACGTTGGGCTCTAAGTGGAGCCAAGCTAAGACTCCCGCGAGCAGAAGCCGGGGCTTCAATGAATTAATTATTCATATTGTAAAATGTTTTTACTTTAATATGCACATAAATTGCTCATGTGGGCTTCCAGCAAACCATCCTCTCGCTGCGGTTCCCCAGATTTTTGCCAGCCCTCCAAGAGCTACCGAGGCAGAAAATGTAATGAAAATATGGTTTCGACGGGTGGGTGCCATATTTCAAATTCAACGGAGTAACGCGACGTATTTGCATATATATGGACTGCGCAAGATCCACCATCGAAGCGCGTTAATAAATCAAATCAATCAACAGCTTAAAGTTGCACGTCGACTCCAGAATATCTCTATCGGGTCAGAACAATCACGCGGAAATCGGCTGAGCTGAATGTTGAAATCCTCACCACTTTCATCGATTGGGGGAGAATTTTACGACTGTTTGTCCAGTGTGAAAATGTTATGCTTTTATTGGCTGGCAATACGATGGCATTCTAGGCAGTCATACTTTCCCGCCGAGCATGGTTACGAAATCGCTTGGATTTCCATCATGGCATTCATGGCGGCAAAACAGAGCAAAACTGTCGGCATGCCGGGAATCACGCTTGGATGAGCGTCCATAAAACGATAATAATTCACTGCGCGCTGCAGCCGGCTGCAGTTTGTCGTACTGTTTTTTTGCCATGTCCAATTCGTCGGAGTCTTTGTCTTCCAGCGGAAGACAATTTCGCCCTGTGAAGACCCAATCGAAGCAAATTTATTGAGCATCGTTTCTCGTTTAGTTGGGAGACTCGACGGAAGCGACGAACCTTTAAACACAATTCAGCAAAGAGATATTGAAAAAAACGGAACAAACAGCAGTCTTGTAGAGCAGCATCCGTGATTCAGGAAAAACGAGTGCAAACACGGAGATGAAATTTCATTGCGGATATCCCGAGCGAAGACGTGATGTGGGTGCAGCCTCACCATATGGTGAGGCTGAACCTGCGCTACCATGACGAAGGGCAAAAAGGATCCCAAGCGAATGTGTGTACAGAACAGGGGAAGGAAAAGAAATTCCCACACATATTATTGCATTTCAGCAAGGCTACTTGCTGCGGCAGGTTCCCACATTTCTTGACACCCTCTCGTCATGCACCCTGCCTTCCAGGGGGTGCCTCATTTCTCAAGGGTCTTTAGTTTCCTGCGAATTCCTTCGCAATCACCTGTTCATCCAACCGAACACTGCTACTCCTGCTCGCATTTAAATGTGCGAGAGCTCCCCGAGCTTCCGTCGAGTCCCAGGAATCGTTACATAACTTGAGGTTACGAGCTTTCACGAGCCCGATTATCTCGCGCGCAATCGCGTTAGTTCGGCTTCATTTATCTGGCCGCTGGTCGGATGCCGGTGGGGCTCGCGTAGCTGATTAAGCCTCAATTGTGATGCTTTCAGTGCTGGAATTACACTTTCGACGCGGTCCGAGGCGAAAGGGCGCAACCTTGTTGCGCAATTATGAGTTTGTGGGGCTTAGAATTGTTGACGCTTCAATTACAGACTTCAGAATTGAGATACTCCATGGCTCGAACGAAAATTCTTCAAATCAGGTAAGTCGCGCATCTCGATTACGGACGTCAAAGTCGAGGTACCCCCTGCGAACTGCGCAGCAGTTCGAGTTGTACCAGCTTCCGGTAAGTACCCCAGTGTGTAACGTAGCAGTTGTTCCAGTTCCATCATTTCGGTAAGTACCCAACACAGTGAAACTCTGTCAATCTGTCACGCTTGGCAGCGCTTCGCGTTGCACGACTCTGTTTTCGCTGCAACGCCAAGCCTGCGGGGACACATTCCCCCCTCGAACCCCTTGTTAGCAAACCGAATTCGTTGACCGAGCGGAGTTCATCAACACCGACTGATAAGGCGCGCCGCCGTCCCAATTTCCTGCTGTTGCGATTGACTCGTCCAACGATCATAATCGCCCATCACAGCATAGAGCGCGCGCGAGTTTTTACAACTTAATCCGGGGGAAGACGAAATCGAGAAGACGCCCCCTGCCGGGCGTTCCGATTTGTCACGGACCTTGCGTGCCCGGAATGCCAATGGGAGGCTAATCCCGGGGTTCGGGAGAGTTTCATCAAACTCATAGCGATTTGTGTTTCTTTTGTTCGTGCTCGAGAGAATGTAAATAGAACAGGAAATTTTTCGATTTCATAATCGATGAGCGCTGTGGGAAGTGATTGACTGACGACGACGATTATACTGCCGCTCATCAACTGTGCTATTCGGGCGTGCAAAATGTCCGCGTTGACACGGATGAGTGACAGTTGAAGATTTTGGGCTGAAGTCACGTTCGGAACCACGTGGGTGGTCCGAAGGTTTGTTGACCTACTCCTTAAAGATTGCGTTTGGTTGAATTGTTCCAATTTCGATAGCTCATTGAACTACGATACACGTTGTTTCTTCACCATCAATCATCGTTGTCGGGAGTTGTATTGTGTTGATTGGAACCGGCTGCGTCCAAATTGGGTGCCCGATTGCCCGCACGGAGGTGCCCTAGTTTTCCGGCAGGGCCGTGATTGATCGGTGTTCCGCTTTATCAGCGTGCATTACTAGTAGCTAACAAGACAAGACAGCAATTTTTCACCCCAAAACGTACAATGGGTCTTCCGCAAACAATGGCTTAACTGTTCACTTTTGGTAGTGCTACGCCATAGGACGTAAATCACGTGTACAAAAACGGTAATTCTCGATATTTGGGGAGATTGAGTGCTGCTCGACATAATAAACTCGTTGATGAGGTACTTGATGTCTGCAATGAATTATCACTATTGATAGTTCGTACTATTTCTTTCAACAAATTTCCCTCATAATTCGTGAAAATTCCATTTAATTTCCGCCTTTTAAGCACCCATTTGTAACCGTCTAAGCGGCTTATCTCCAGGATCCGGTTTCCTGTGTCGCCGTCATCACACCTCCGGCGCTCTCGTGGGTGGCATTCCGACAATTATCTCGATCGCCACCATTATCGCACGCCACCAGAGGAGATTATTTTTTTCCTGGTCCTTTTTTTCCACTTTTCAGCCCCGAGAACGGAACTTCGAAAGCGGTATTCAATTAAACGCATCCATTAGGATCAACTCCTCTCTCGGGCGGATCATTTTTCATCTTTTCTTGATGGAGAAGAGGATGCTCGTCATCGGAGTGGGAGTCTCTACCAGCATCATGTTCATCATCCTTACACAGCAGGAGTCCTGACGTGAAACAAAAGTGCAACTTTTATCGGTTGAGTGCAGGGTTGGGGAATTTTTAACGAAAAACTCATTTAAGGAACCAAGATTCACACCTTTTCGATTTTTGGCAGTTGACAAAAATCTAAAGGTTCGTGTCTTTGGAACTTGGTTTACAAGTTATAAAAGGTTGACGATTTAGCGAACAGTCGTGAAATGTCAAACCAAATTTGACAGCATTGACAGAGCGTTGACAGATAACTTGTACTTACCAAATGCACGAAGACCGAAACAAACACTTCAAAAATACTTGATTGGCTGATCTCAGTGCTTGATTCTGAAGTCCGTACTAGAAAGGTCAAACTTGGGTCAAACTCTACTTCTTCAATTTTAACTTAGTCTAAGTTCACTTAAATGAACGTTTTTAGTATTTTGAATTGATTAAAAGCTTATTATCCAAGACACAAACCTTTGCATTTTCTCCACTACAAATCAAAAAGGTCTTGGATAGTTGCCAAACAAAATTACTTGTGAGATATCTTGAAATTGGTGAGATTCCCAAACACGGACGTAACAACTTAGTATTAAGCGAAAATGAAAAAATGTTTGACCTTTCAAGTACGGACTTCAAAATCAAGCACTGAGTGGTGCGAAGCAGGTAAGTTCGAAGTGTTTGTTCCGGTTTTCGTGCATATTTTAAGCAGGTAGGTTCGAAGTGTTTGTTCCAGTTTTCGTGAATCTGGTAAGTACAAAGTAATCTGTCAACGCTCTGTCAAAAGCTGTCAAATTTGGTTTCACGTTTCACGACTGTTTTCGCTGAAACGTCAACCAATTTGTGTTTTTTAAGTTGTAGTTTTCGCATCACTGCTCTCGTTTCGTAAAACCAGAGGATGTGGCAAAAAACTGCAAGCTAAGAACTCACAACAACATCGTCCGACGATGCAACAGGCACGTCACCGAGTGTGTGTGGGCGATTGGCGCTAGAGTCTCTTCCTAGAAGAGGGAGAAAATATGCGATAACATATGCAACTCTAGCCTTTCTGGAGCATCGATTGGAAGGTTAAATATTTGTCCAACTTGGCGCAGCAATTTCCTTAAAATGTTTGTCCTGTTTGGCTGATACGTCTACAATTAATTTCTGCCTAGAACGGGTTCGTCCCTTTTCCGAGCCACCCTAATAAAGCAGATTTTCGTAGGCGGCACCCTTCCCGTTGAAAGACCCATAGGGAACGACGCTGACAATGGTTTATACTTTCGATTCAATCATAATTTTACACACCCCGATGTTGCGTCGGATTATGTTTCGCCTCCCGTACCGAAGAATCTCGCCTCCTGAAAGAACCGGAAGGATGGGTTTTATTCCACGTAATATGGTTCTAATTTCCGCCAGGAGTGTCGCTGAGCTTCAAGCTTGAAATCGAATTCGTATTGTGTCATCGTACGTGAATGATGTATGTTTCGAGGAAAAGGGGTTCGCCGATTGGCAGACGTGTGTCAACGCAAGATGGAGCTGGGAGGACATGTCCTGTCAGTGTCGTCAGCAGTCGAAATCCAGGCTCCAAATTGTGATAAATGCTAGCTAGCTCCCTGGTGCCAATTTCGGATCTCCGAGGATTGCTTCTCCACTTTTTTTGGCTACTGCAAGTGACAAATCGAACATCTTTATTCCATTTGTCGCGCAGTTTGTAACGGTGGCGTGGTTCAGGCCGTTGACACCCGGTTGTCAACTTTTCCAGCTAAGTAGGATTTCGCGTGTGTGACCTTGGGTTCCACCATGCAAAGTGGCGGTAATTTTCCCCGGGGCTCAAGTTCTGCGGAGATTAACTCCCCAGTGTTTTTTGTCACGTTGATGTGCGCGCCGGAAATCCACTCAACTTAATGCTTCCTGCAAACCACACAAATGACAACCGCGCAACGGCTTTCCAGAGCCCCACCGCTGTAATGAGAATGGTAATTATATTTTTATTATTTTTGTTTTTATTTTTGCAGCAAGCTCAGCAAAAATGACCACGTCCAACACAACAACGAAGGTATTTGGTATTCAAAATTGGCCTCGCGCTGCGGTTTTGTGCCTTCTTTTTTCTGTCCTCGAGCTTTTGTTTTCGATTCGACCGCTTGAATGTCGTTTTTGTGCTGAATTGATGATGATGAACAATAAAACGCTGGTGCGGATTTGCTTGGGTAGCGGTTAAGCCGGGTACAAGTTCTCGGAAGGGTTTGTCGTCAAGACGGATTGCATTCTTAAGCCGCTTTTTGGGGGCAAATTCGAGGTTTGCTCTAATGCGGACGTAGACATTGAGTTTTTCGAAGAATTTGAAAATTGACATTTCAAAAACGGACTTCACATTTGACCAACCTGGTGAGATATGTTTTAAAATTGAAGTGCTTCTCAATTACGGACGTCAGAATCATGTACTGTGAAGGTTCTAGTGTGAACTAGCTGACGTGCAGGTAAGTGGTTGCAGCATCCGGATATCTGGTAAGTACAAATCTCAGTCAACTCTGTCAAACTGTCAAACACCAGCCCGGTGTCACGTTTCACGACTGTTTTCGCTGAAACGTGCACCAGCCCTGTGCAATCACAGGAAACGCCACATTCCACCGCATTTATTCCCATCGTAAAACGACGACCGTCCCAATTAGGGGGCTCGGCGAGCCTCCCCAAAAAAAAACAAATCAATCTCAACGATGAAATCATACCCCATCAGTGAGATGAGTCTCGGGTGACCTATTATTCAACTATGCTCAACCCAAGTCAAGTAGTACATGTTGCTTTTATGTCATAGCCGCTGCTACGCAAACTCACCGTTAGAAAACATCACCCATCCATCCGCCTCACATCACTTATTTGCACTCAGTGATGTACTCTGCGCGCTGATGCTGTGCTACTTAAGGTAACTTTTATTCGCGCAAGAGATCCCCCTTGCTGCCTCCAGACAACGCAAGCGAATGTAAATTATAAATTGAAACTTCCTGTCCCCCTTCTTCTCGAGACGAACCCATTACGGAACCCATTTTCTGTGTGTGTCGTTTGAAATCTATCCCGGGAATGCTAGGCTAGGTCGTCCAAGACACGCAGCTTACAACAAAGAAGAGAGAACTTTAAATTTATCGAACTGGGCACGTTTACAACTTTATGGGGGCCATTTCTGGCAACACTCTCCCTCGGATGATGCGCTACCTTCGAGTTGGAGTTTTTCGGAGAACCTGGAGATCTCGGCGTTGAACCTTCTGGAGGAAGCGAATTATGGACGATGAGAAGCCGATGATGATAATAATTACCCTCGGAGGTAGGTTTTGTTTGCCAGAGCCTAACCTCAAGTTCTGCGTCGTTGAATTCGGACCGTGCTTTCAACACAAATGAGCACATTAGTTTAATGGATTTCTGCGTTCGATTGGGGGAAAATATGCGATCTGCGCGATTCGCGAGGTTGCGGCTTCCGAACTAGATAACTGTACCGCGCTCGGAATTCTGACCTTTCTCCGCATCGAAAGCTGCACTTCCAGCTGAAAAGCGAGATTTGGTGAAAGGTACGCCTGGAAAGATGATTAATCAAACCCGATTAGAATGTCTCATTATTCTCAGATTAAACGCGGCTTTATGGAACGTGTATGATTTATTCACAAACTCCGCGGTCGCTCCGGGGTCTTCGAGGGGATTTGCAATCGAAGAGGGGTCGTGCCGGAAGTTAATGGCGGCGGATGCCGGTGGTGAAATCGACTGGCGCTGAAATGACCATAAGGGGCGGCCAAAATTTATCATTTCGTGAAATTTGCTTACGTTACGGTAACCTTTTTCGGGTCCCATAGTCTAGTTTTGCGAGCGAGAGGAAGCCGATATTTGACTATTTATCAAAATGGTCCTCTTGAAGACAGGGGACAATTCCGCGGGGAGAAAGATGCCCTCGGGGGGCAATCGGAGTGTCCGGTCGAACGGATTTAGTGAATGGCACTTTAGTGAATTGTTATTTCCGTGAAATGGTCGAACTCAGCGAGTGATTCAACACTACAGCTGAACTAAGAAGTTGCACTTCTAATACGGACGTCAACCTGAAGCTAGTGCTAACAAGACTCGTGACGTCTGCTAGCAGGTAAGTGTTCCAGGTTATTCCGTCACGGGTAAGTACAGTCAGCAGAGTTGCAGATGTTCCAGTTGTCGGTAAGTACGCTACAGTGAAACCTCTTTTTACGCAATTTGTCGATAATTTGAAAAATCGAGAAACGATAAAAAGAGTTTACCCAACATCTGTCAATCTGTCAAAACAACGCCGCTGGCGTTACACGACTGTTTTCAATGTAACTCCAACGACGCTCAAGTTCACCCTCATTAATTCCGTCCAATTAGTGAGGGAACAATCATCAGTTCAGAACATCTCCACATTTGGCATTTTTCCAGCAACATCGCGAAAGCTTGACCCCAAGGACGGGGCCGCGCGCTCTCGAAACCGGTAATCCGAAAGAATTTACAAATTGCTCTCCCCCCAAAAATCCAAAAGTTCGAGCCGCGGCCATAATTAACCTCCCCACCGCGATGTTCTAAGTTCTTCTATTTCTCCGGCGTTCGTGCCGAACAACCAAGTCAAAGTTGGATTCTAATCTCGCCGGAGTTCGATCCAGCGATTGAGGCCCCCATTACTCACCGCCTCCGAGAGCGAGAGAGATCAATTATTTAAGAAAATAGAAGGAAAAACAAAGGTAATTATTAAAAAATTCCGATGTTTCTTGCTTTCTGTTTTTCTCCAGCTTGAAGTTTAAGTTTGAACTCGGAGGAGGAGGAAATCTCTATTTTTAGTGGAAAATTATGTGCTCTTGGAATGACCGGAGAGACGTTTAGAAGACGATTAGATGACTCGAAGGGAGGATCCGTCGAATTCCAGCAATTGGCTGTGGCGAGACGGCGGACGGCGAAAGTGTTTATGAGGCAAATTGTCTTGGGCTCCATTGTCTTTAGTGCTGGTAGTGGCTGCTCATCGACAGTAAACTATTACGATAATTAGCAAAAGGGTTTATGAACTGAGAGCGATTATCGAGTGGGTTTCAATTGGGGGAATTACATTGTATTTGAGTTCCAGGGCGTCCAAAGGGAGCGATTAGTGACGGGTCGTTGGCCAAACTGGGGTTTTCGAAAGACTGAGGCTTCACAATTAGTCGAAATTATCAAATTTGGCAGTTAATTGCTGACAGAACAATTCTGATCGTTCTATTACGGACTTCAACATTGAGGTACCTCAACCTGACTCGACGAATTTCTGCGGTGTAGTCAGGTAAGTACAAAGTGAGATCACTCGATCTAAAAGCGTTCAGGGAGCAGGTGTTCAGCTGAAGTCACCGGGTAAGTACAAAACTTCTGTCAATCAGTCAATTGTGCTGTCAATACACTGTGCTCGGGGGGTTCACCCTCAAATTAACCGGGCACGGCTAATTCGACCATACAACCGAATCAACCAGCTGTCCGCCCAAGAGTAGGCAAGCCACATCTGGATCGCGAACCCGTCAACACGCAACCGCCCAGAAGAACTCCCGAAATTGGCAGCGATAACGAGAGGAGAGCGCAAAAACCAACGCGCGCTTCTGGCGAAGATCTTCACGATCTTCGCTCTCTTTTCGCTTGCCGAAACCTCCAATCAATTAGTTGCCGCCCTTTGCCTCTTCATTCGCTGAAAAAGATTCGCCCTCTGTGATTAAGCGGTTCTTCGGCGGCGAACCGCCGACCTTCTGGTAACCCTACCCGCAGGGCCGTCCCAGCGCCTTTGGATTAGAATTCCCAACTCGAGAAATGTCGGAGCGCCAGCGCTAGCGCTGGAGCGTAACATCCGGAGATTACGCGCGAGGTTCTAGGAGGCGCGCGGGTGCGCTCACCTACAACTCCGCTCGAGCGTGAACTCAAGACTCGACGAAGAGGTTGCTCCGCGCGTATAAATTACCCATAAATTACACAGATGAGCACGTTTCTAGGGCTCGCGCTTGTTTATCGCCTAGACGAGGTGAAGAATGTCGAATAATTAGCGGACGGGGCTCAACCTGTTGGTCATTCCTGGAACTTGGTGACGCTCGCGCGATGTGTCACTCGGTGGAGTTCGAGAAAAGGGCGCGCGATTACTCACCTTGATGTAGTAGCTCGGGTCTCTGTCTCTGTTATGCCTCAGCGGCTGTCGTTGATTCAATCCAAGAAAAGGTTATCTCCGAGCGCGTTTCCGGTTCGGTGAACAGGCGCACAGACTCCGTTGGTGTTCCGTGGGCAATCGGCGAAACAATTTGTTCGTTAAATCATCTTCCTGACAGTTGCAACAGGCCGTAGCTCTGCACACACAAATAATCCACTGTTTTGAGCTCCAAATTTCTTCCTTCACTTCACTGATTTCAGCAAATCCCCTTATCTCTCTTCGCTTACGGTTAAGCTGTCTCCACAACAATCACTTGCTTCTTTTCGCAGAACTCACTTAAAGTGCCGCCACATTCCCATGGTATCAGTAGGTTACGCTCGCGAAACACGCAATCCAGAAATAGCGAAGCCGCACTCACTCTGCCTCTTCACAACAATGCCCGGAACGTTACTGATACGCGGCTCCAAGACCTCGTCTGTTCCCAATAGTTGTACACGCTGAACTAATCAAAACAGAGTGTTATCAGCGCAGTCGCTTCTTCAACGTCTTCTTCACGGACGTCACACACTGTATTCCCCTCTTAGAACGTACTCCTTCATTCACAATGCTGACCGTTGTTGAGGACCGACGCGCCGTCCATCCGGTCGGTAAATCCCGTCGATGTTCTCTGTAAACACTGCTCCGCCTGGAAGCTTCTTCGCGTTGACAAACACACAGCTCGCGCTTCACTTGTTGTCACCTCGGCGTTCGACAAGAATCACGCGCACAATACTTCCACTCTCGTGTACGGTTTAAGCTGCACTAACTTGCGGCATCGGACTCAGCCGAGGCTTAAGCGGCGCTTCCCTCTCTTCTCCTCGCGGAATTTGCCATTCTCGCTCGTTCGCCGCTTGATCGATTCTCTCTGTTGATCGACTGCTTCAGTAGACTTGATTGTTCAACAGAAGCGAACCTCTTCGCTCTCTCGCGGAGCTCCTTCAGTGCTCTTGAGTTTGTTCAGCGACGATCGTACAGACGGAGTTGCGTGCTGGAAGCTCTCCGGGTTGACAGAGGCCAGACAGTTATGCATAACCCGAAACTATACGGCTCGGGAGTTGTCGTTGATGTTGTTACTCGGCTGTACAACCGTGTGGAGTTTGGATTGAAGGGAACGCACCGCTGAACACGCTGGAGTGTACGCGGAGCAAGTCTGGAACACATGTAGAACGAGAGGGGGCCGCTGCTTTGGGTAAACATTGTCCGGGTACGGAGGTTTAGTAGCAGGAAGATTGATGTTTGCGAAGTGGTTTTACGAAGTCGGGGAATGGCAAAAAATGGGTTCACCTTCTTTTTTTGCTGCGTCGTAATGCGTTCCAGGGTTCTTTTCCCCCCTTTCTGAGGTGTTAAATTGGGGGAATATGTCGTATTTTGTCGTGCGTAACCATGAAAGTATACGTTTTAACGAAATTAATTATCCGGGATATGTTGGTGGAGAGACACCCTTGAGAGATTGCAATCTCTGGAGGGTCAGAAAGTCGCCCTTCACCGCAGTGTTCTTCCTTGAACTCTGTGACTTTTTAAGTGCAAAAGATCGAAATCTACACCCTGTTTGTGATGGAGTTTGGAGTCAGACGGGTGCGGTTCTTGAATGATGTTGACAGATCGACAGATAAATTTGCTGCATAGTAATTTAAACATCAGATTGAGCTGTATGGGAGTTTTTGTTTGAGAAGTTGCAAGTTGCAAGTGTTTTCAATTGAAATTTAAAGCCTTTAGCATTACCATCAAAGACAATTTTAATTATAAAAACATTTTTTTTAATAAAAATATGTTTTATGTTTGCACACTTTTCCCAGAAATCGTAAACCCAGGTTTGGAAATCCATTTCCCGCCAAGAATTCCACGTCCACGTTGTCCTTGATTTATTACGACGCCATGAAAGCTCCGTCAAATGAAAAAATCATTCGTCCAAATCGCGTGAAATCTCTATTCCGCGGACAGTGAGTGCCCACTAGCAGCCAGATTCATTGCCCGGTCCGAAATGACCAGGAACGCCCGACGATAATGCATCATCTGCTGTCTGCCAACCGATGACGGCTATCCCACGTCCACGGTCGTTGCAGTTTCCCCGTTGGCCACCGGGAAAATACCATCAGCGCTGAACTAAAATCTAAATGCATCATGTCATTCGTACTGATATCAGCCCCCTGAGAGCTCCCCGCACTCAGAGTTGGGACCGATGATGGGAACTAATGCACGCGGCAAGGTCGGGGCGAATTCGCCGAAATCGCCGAATTTCGCGGTCACCAGTAGAATACGTGTGTGCTGGCAGGGCCAAATGTCCCGTGATCAAACTGAACGGCCAACGGGGCTGAAGATGATGATCGTGATGGTGGTGGTGATGATGATGCTTGGGGACAATGTAAGCCGATTTTGATGAAAAATTGTTCATTTATGGTAGTTGACGATAGAGGGCAAAAGATGCACCGTTGAGTAGAGTTACTTTGACCTTTTTTTAGATTTTCGTATATAAAATATAGTAAAATAAAAAGTCACTTTCTCCAAAATTTCTGAATTTAATTCCCTTTGACATGATAAAACCGCCTACTGAGCTTTTTATGAATCCAATCAGACAATTTACATAAATTTCATATTTTTTTTTGAAATCTTGACCAAATTTTTAAAGAATTGTATGAAAACTTAAAATGCTGTTTTGATGGTCTCGGGACCAAAAAGCCCATGCCTGAAAATGTTTTAAATCGGAAAATTTTACATAACATATTAACAAATGATGTATTTTCATTAACAGGAGTCAGAGATACGATTGTTATAAATAAAATTTGGTTTTTTTTCGATGCACCGCGCGCGAAATTTGGTAAAATCCAACTTTTTAAACTAAAACTACATTCACATTCCAACGCCCAAGGCTCCAAAAAAGTTGGAACGGTAACTTCAACTCGCTGGTTCTCGGGCATTACTCAGCCAATCGGGACGATTCTTGTTTCCAGTTATTTGTAAAAATGTCTAGATGATTCTAGAACTTTGCAGAACTTAATTTGATCAAATCTGTATTTTTTGCAATTAAAAACATCGTTTCAACTTTTTTATTCGCGTGTAAAAAAAAAATCGCCAAAAATTCCGCGGAGGCAGTCGTTTTAAAAAAAGGTGGAACGATGTTTTCGGTCGCAGAAATTATAGATTTGTTCAAATCAAGTTCTGCAAAATTTCAGGATCATCTAGACATTCTTACAAATAACTGGAAACAAGAATCGTCCCGATTGGTTGAGTAATGCCCGAGAACCAGCGAGTTGAAGTTACCGTTCCACCTTTTTTGTGGAAAAAAAAGTTTTGCGGATTTGGTTTTGGTTTTGGTTTTGGTTTTGGTTTTGGTTTTGGTTTTGGTTTTGGTTTTGGTTTTGGTTTTGGTTTTGGTTTTGGTTTTGGTTTTGGTTTTGGTTTTGGTTTTGGTTTTGGTTTTGGTTTTGGTTTTGGTTTTGGTTTTGGTTTTGGTTTTGGTTTTGGTTTTGGTTTTGGTTTTGGTTTTGGTTTTGGTTTTGGTTTTGGTTTTGGTTTTGGTTTTGGTTTTGGTTTTGGTTTTGGTTTTGGTTTTGGTTTTGGTTTTGGTTTTGGTTTTGGTTTTGGTTTTGGTTTTGGTTTTGGTTTTGGTTTTGGTTTTGGTTTTGGTTTTGGTTTTGGTTTTGGTTTTGGTTTTGGTTTTGGTTTTGGTTTTGGTTTTGGTTTTGGTTTTGGTTTTGGTTTTGGTTTTGGTTTTGGTTTTGGTTTTGGTTTTGGTTTTGGTTTTGGTTTTGGTTTTGGTTTTGGTTTTGGTTTTGGTTTTGGTTTTGGTTTTGGTTTTGGTTTTGGTTTTGGTTTTGGTTTTGGTTTTGGTTTTGGTTTTGGTTTTGGTTTTGGTTTTGGTTTTGGTTTTGGTTTTGGTTTTGGTTTTGGTTTTGGTTTTGGTTTTGGTTTTGGTTTTGGTTTTGGTTTTGGTTTTGGTTTTGGTTTTGGTTTTGGTTTTGGTTTTGGTTTTGGTTTTGGTTTTGGTTTTGGTTTTGGTTTTGGTTTTGGTTTTGGTTTTGGTTTTGGTTTTGGTTTTGGTTTTGGTTTTGGTTTTGGTTTTGGTTTTGGTTTTGGTTTTGGTTTTGGTTTTGGTTTTGGTTTTGGTTTTGGTTTTGGTTTTGGTTTTGGTTTTGGTTTTGGTTTTGGTTTTGGTTTTGTTTTTGTTTTTGTTTTTGTTTTTGTTTTTGTTTTTGTTTTTGTTTTTGTTTTTGTTTTTGTTTTTGTTTTTGTTTTTGTTTTTGTTTTTGTTTTTGTTTTTGTTTTTGTTTTTGTTTTTGTTTTTGTTTTTGTTTTTGTTTTTGTTTTTGTTTTTGTTTTTGTTTTTGTTTTTGTTTTTGTTTTTGTTTTTGTTTTTGTTTTTGAAATTTGAAGACAAAATATAAAAAGAAGGGTAAATTTAAGTAGGGGAAATATACCCTTTCTCAGCCTATTTCTATTATCGGCCTATCAGCACTTTGATCATGAATTACAGCTTTCATAAAGTGTTTTTGATTGTTTCAAAGTAACAAATAGCTCAAATAAAAGTGAGCAAGCAACTCTCCATTGTTGATGTATCAAAAAATGTTGATTTAGTAGCCAAAATCTGCAAAAGTGATAAGAATTGGTCGAACGGCTTAGAGTGATTAAAATGGGTATATCTCCCCTATTTGAATATTTGAATAAACCAAAAAAAGATAATCTTTGAGTTTTATTTTTAATTCTCAATAAAATCAACACTTTTTAAGAAAAAAAAACATTAACAAGGCATGTTTTATTCTGAGGAATGGGACACCTCAGCAAAAGGATTTCTGGGGTATGGCATTCTGGTAAGTGGTCTATCCTGGGGAATGGGATATATAAATGTGTTAAAAGCCGTTTGATGTTCCAAACCAGTTTATCATACAAACTTTGGCAAAGACGGTTTTTTTATTCTCGAGAAAAAAACCAGTAACTAATAAATTTACTGATTTTTGCTCTACAGTTATTTCAACCCTTTTTTCAGAAATAATTTATGAAATAACTGTTATTCACTCTACAAAAATTTCAAACTAGCATCATTATCAACCAATACCCAGCAGATGCTTCTTGCCGCTCTCAAGAGTGCATGCCAATGGACAACATTGTCGTCAACATGAAGCAACGGTCGGAAGGAAAGGAACCACTCAAGTAGAGCATCATCAACGGTTCAGATCGCTCGCTCAGCAGCGGAGTATTCGCGCGCTCTTCTCGCGACAAAAACCTAATCAAAAGCGAATTAAATGGGCTCTTTTTTGCTGCTGCTGGAGCAGATGATATGCCAAGACGCAGCATCCAACGTCAAAGTGGCAGCCAAGCATGAGAAATTCCTCTCTGGCCAAGGCCCCCTGGGGAAGAAGACAAGATTGGCTGAGGTAGGGTTAAGGGAAGGGGGGCAATTTGTGGTGGCACTTTTGAGAGGACGGCGAATTGGGCTTGCGTGAAGGTGATGTGAATTTTTGATTCTTTTTTTTTGTCTTTTCAGGTTTGAGATCCTTGTAGGCTCATTCGCACGAAAATCTGGTCTGAATCGCTTGTATGGAGGAGCAAAAAATTGCTTACCACAAAAATTTCGATTGGGTTTTCCATGTACTGATGGGAGAAAAGGAGGTCCTAAATATGGGATCAGGGATCATCGAGCCGGTAACCACTTCCTTTTAAAGGCCAGACATTGTTTTGGAATGCTGCAATTGAAGGAATTAATGCAATATCTTCAAATTTGCTTATTGTATTTATGAATTGCATTCAAATTTTCAAATATCTCTGTTTTTTGTTGAGTTAAAAGAAATTAAAATTAAGAAAAGTTAAATTTTTGGAACAAAGACTCTTAAAAAAACAATCAGCCTAGCACGGATGTACTTAAATTGATCCCCCAACCCGTCACCATCCGGTGGTGGTAGCTGCCTTTATTCTTGCGGAAAACCGCAGGAAATTTGCCTTTCGAGCTCTCGAGGTACCAGCCAGCACCAGCTCAGACGGGTAGACATGCAAAATGGAATCAATATCTTGTTGACCTTAACCAGGGAACCAAATTCTTGAAATGGTACTTGCTTTAAGAACTGGTCACAACTGGAAGGTCGACCAAGGTAAGTAAGATATTTTGAAGCAACTTTAAAATTGATTCAACATTTTAATCTACCATCTTTCAGTTTCTATAATTTCTCTAGGTATTATATGAGTAATTCTCGCTGAAAGTGGACCACTATTTACACAAGGTGCTCAAAAATCAAAAGCAATATACTTTTCCAATAGCCCCCACCAAGTTATGAAAGAAACCATGTTTGGTTGCTTAAATTTGTCCTCACCTCGGCGCCACGAAGCTAAAACATTTTTTCAAATTGGTAATTTTGTGCCTTAGGCGCGTCTACAAAATTGCTAATAACTTTGCAAAACTTCAACGAACCCTTAATGTTTAGGGGTGTTTTGGAAAGGAAATGAGCAGAGCTTTCGAATGCACTTGTCAGAAAAATACCGTTCCATACATTTTTTAGCCACAAAACACCAATGTATTTTTAAAAGTCATTTTTGAAGGCCGGCGCCCCGCTTTATCGAAAAACTGACAAATCCATTCGAAAGCTGAGACGATTTCACATAAAGGACCAATATATCTAAGGTGTATATTCCTCCTATCTTTTTTAATCCAATTTTGAATCTGCGAGCGCAGCGCTCCGTTCGCATTTCGGGCACCCAAAATGTTGCAATTTGCTTGCCCCATTTTAAGGTTTTGTCAAAAAATATAGGTACTCACTTTTTAAACGATAGTTTATTGTCCAAGGATCAAAATGCACTTTCGATAATTGACCAATATTTTTGATTTTGGGTTCTTCCAGGTAATTAAATGTCGAAAACTTGTTTTTTTTTTACTTTTTTTTTTTTGTAAAATGCTCACTTACAATTGGTCGGACATTTTGTCAGGAAACGAATGAATGTAGCATGTAGGAAATTTCACCACGAACATTTTTCTCTAAAAGAAATCGTAATTTTGATACTCCAGTGCAAAGATATTTTAATTTTAGTGAGAAAAATAGTGCAAACTTTAATAATTTCTCAGAATTAACAAGCACGGCCTATTATTTACATGCGGCATATATTTTGGAGGCCAGAGTATGGTTTTTATAGTTATTTTGGTCGCTGAATTCGGATCTGGAATCAAATTTCAGATAAACAGTGAACAGTGATATTTTAGCCACGCTCAAATGTTATTTGCGTGTAGTGAAAATGGTTGGGAGCGATTTTCCTATTCCTTGCAAAGTTATGGAAATCATCGTTAATCAATCATTAATCAACTTAGACGTAAACAATCGTACCACAAAATCATATATTTTTTTTTCCTAAAAAATCAAAAGTTTTCATTTATTTTTAAATTAACATTGAAACCAGCCAAATTACAAAACGAGGTTTTCTGACATTCTCAAAACAATCAGAAGATAAACAAAACATTCTGCATAAAAAATTCCGTGAGTAAAATATCAATTAAAGGCGAGCGAAAGATGAAATATGTCCGAATTCACTAGCGAATAAAATTGCAGCCTATTTCCGCAAAAACTTTTGGGCGATTTAAATTTAACTGTTTATCTGTAATTTGATTCCAGATCCGAATTCAGTGACCAAAATAACTATGGGTAATTCTCTACCAACTCACACGAAATCGGGAAAAGTTGCCCCGACCCCTCTTCGATTTGCGTGAAACTTTGTCCTAAGGGGTAACTTTTGTCCCTGATCACGAATCCGAGGTCCGTTTTTTGATATCTCGTGACGGAGGGGCGGTACGACCCCTTCCATTTTTGAACATGCGAAAAAAGAGGTGTTTTTCAATAATTTGCAGCCTGAAACGGTGATGAGATAGAAATTTGGTGTCAAAGGGACTTTTATGTAAAATTAGACGCCCGATTTGATGGCGTACTCAGAATTCCGAAAAAACGTATTTTTCATCGAAAAAAACACTAAAAAAGTTTAAAAAATTCTCCCATTTTCCGTTACTCGACTGTAAAAAATTTTGGAACATGTCATTTTATGGGAAATTTAATGTACTTTTCGAATCTACATTGTCCCAGAAGGGTCATTTTTTCATTTAGAACAAAATTTTTCATTTTAAAATTTCGTGTTTTTTCTAACTTTGCAGGGTTATTTTTTAGAGTGTAACAATGTTCTACAAAGTTGTAGAGCAGACAATTACAAAAATTTTGATATATAGACATAAGGGGTTTGCTTATAAACATCACGAGTTATCGCGATTTTACGAAAAAAAGTTTTGAAAAAGTTACTTTTTGCGTTTCTCTTTGTTTCGTCGTCCGTGTCTGTCGCGGGTGACCATGAACGGCCATGATCGATGACGACCAACTTTTTCAAAACTTTTTTTCGTAAAATCGCGATAACTCGTGATGTTTATAAGCAAACCCCTTATGTCTATATATCAAAATTTTTGTAATTGTCTGTTCTACAACTTTGTAGAACATTGTTACACTCTAAAAAATAACCCTGCAAAGTTAGAAAAAACACGAAATTTTAAAATGAAAAATTTTGTTCTAAATGAAAAAATGACCCTTCTGGGACAATGTAGATTCGAAAAGTACATTAAATTTCCCATAAAATGACATGTTCCAAAATTTTTTACAGTCGAGTAACGAAAAATGGGAGAATTTTTAAAACTTTTTTAGTGTTTTTTTCGATGAAAAATACGTTTTTTCGGAATTCTGAGTACGCCATCAAATCGGGCGTCTAATTTTACATAAAAGTCCCTTTGACACCAAATTTCTATGTCATCACCGTTTCAGGCTGCAAATTATTGAAAAACACCTCTTTTTTCGCATGTTCAAAAATGGAAGGGGTCGTACCGCCCCTCCGTCACGAGATATCAAAAAACGGACCTCGGATTCGTGATCAGGGACAAAAGTTACCCCTTAGGACAAAGTTTCACGCAAATCGAAGAGGGGTCGGGGCAACTGCTGTGTGAGTTGGCGGAGAATTACCCCTATAAAAACCATACTCTGGCCTCCAAAATATATGCCGCATGTAAATAATAGGCCGTGCTTGCTAATTCTGAGAAATTTGTAAAGTTTGCACTATTTTTCTCACTAAAATTAAAATATCTTGGCACTGGAGTATCGAAATTACGTTTTCTTTTAGAGAAAAATGTTCGTGGTGAAATTTCCTACATGCTACATTCATTCGTTTTACTGAAAAAATGTCCGATCAATTGTAAGTGAGCATTTTACAAAAAAAAAGTGAAAAAAACAAGTTTTTGACATTAAATTACCTGGAAGAACCCAAAATCAAAAATATTGGTCAATTATCGAAAGTGCATTTTGATCCTTGGACAATAAACTATCGTTTAAAAAGTGAGCACCTATATTTTTTGACAAAACCTTAAAATGGGGCAAGCAAATTGCAACATTTTGGGTGCCCGAAATGCGAACGGAGCGCTGCGCTCGCAGATTCAAAATTGGATTAAAAAAGATAGGAGGAATATACACCTTAGATATATTGGTCCTTTATGTGAAATCGTCTCAGCTTTCGAATGGATTTGTCAGTTTTTCGATAAAGCGGGGCGCCGGCCTTCAAAAATGACTTTTAAAAATACATTGGTGTTTTGTGGCTAAAAAATGTATGGAACGGTATTTTTCTGACAAGTGCATTCGAAAGCTCTGCTCATTTCCTTTCCAAAACACCCCTAAACATCAAGGGTTCGTTGAAGTTTTGCAAAGTTATTAGCAATTTTGTAGACGCGCCTAAGGCACAAAATTACCAATTTGAAAAAATGTTTTAGCTTCGTGGCGCCGAGGTGAGGACAAATTTAAGCAACCAAACATGGTTTCTTTCATAACTTGGTGGGGGCTATTGGAAAAGTATATTGCTTTTGATTTTTGAGCACCTTGTGTAAATAGTGGTCCACTTTCAGCGAGAATTACTCATATGTATTTAATCTTTTTCGTCACTAAAATTACATCACTTCCAAAGTAAACCTCAACAAACGATCATCAATCAAGCTGGCCATCGTTCATCAACCCAGGAGTTGGTTAATTTGTTCCAATTTAGTCCGACACTTAAGGCAAAGCACAAAACAGTTGCCAACACAGCTTCAAAAAGTACAATAAATAAATTAAAAAGAGAAGAAAAAATGAACAAAAAAAAAACTCCCATTAAAAGTAAACCACACAATACTGGGAAAAGCATAAGCGATCTGTCCTCTCTGATGTCCGCTGGCTGGCTGATGTCGTGTTGTTGATGTGTAAAGAAAACAAAAGTTGGTTGGCGGTCCAGGGCAAAAAAAGCAAACGACATTTGTTGGCCACCTGTTGCTGGCTTCGGAGGGAGTGGCAAGAGCTGCGCTGAGAAGTGATTAGCAAACTGTAGCAAATATTAGCAGACACCATCAGGCAGCCACACTTCCAGCAGTGTACCGGCAAGTAGTCGGAGAGCACTGAACGTGACCTATCTCGGCTAGTACTTGACCGTTGAGGACTTTGTTGGTTTTTGGTAGGGCGGGGCACAATTTCACTGATTGCAAACATTTCGAACCTGTTCATCGCCAAATTTCTTAAATAATAAACAGATTTTGAAAAAAAAAACAGCTAAAAATTGCATTGTTTATGAATATCATATAAACTGAAATCAAAAAAAAAAAAAAAACCAAATTCCTAAATTCTAGGAATTTTGCCTCCTTTTCTTATTAAGTATTCCAAAAAACCCGACTACTAAATAAGGAAAGGAGCCAAAATACCTAGAATTTAGGAATTTGATACTTTTTTTTATTTCAGTGTAGTCAACTTTTGGATGAAAAAAAAAAAAAAAAAACAGTCACAGCTAATTTCAAAGGTAACTTATTGGAAATTTCCACAGCTTTCCAATGCTTCAAAAAGCGAAATGATCTTTTTAATAATTTCTTTAAAATCGCAAAAGTTGATTTTCTAAAAAAATATTTGCAGTGTAATTCTATATAATAGATCAGATTATTTGTTGAATCGTAAATGTGCTATCTCGTGACAATAGCGACGAAATGCTGAGTATTTAGTTTCAATTAAATTATGTTTTAAAACAATTTAAAGTAGCTATTACACTACAGCAAACAAACACACAAACTCTTACTTTTTGACAGTTTGCCTGCTTTATTTGTTTGCCTGGATTTGTTTGTTCAAACGTCAGCCTGCATACATTTTGCCTGAGTTTGTCGCAAACAAGTTTGTGAGCTTGGTAAACTGTTAAATACGAAAAAGTGCGAGTTTGTTTGCGATAGTGTAATAGCTCCTTAAGGATTTTTATTGCTGAATGAAAAAAATCTGTAGTTATGGGTGAGATTGGGACATAAAAATCTCGGTACTTGAAAATAAACTTGGAACAATACAAATAAGTTGCCAAATTTTCAGAATTTTTATTAGAAATTTTGTTACAAAAAATAGGAATTTCAAGTACAACATTAAAAAAGCGATACCTTAGACATTTTTCGATGGGCCATTAATCTCATTTTAGAAATGGAATGTTTATTAAATTTCTCATAAGTGTCTTTTGAAAGTAGCTTAGACTAATTTTGCATCAAGAGAATGTTCAATTCACCAATGATATTTTATTGTTTTTTTTACTGAAGACTGCAATTTAAAAATGTTTGAAACTAATTGTTTGCTTGATTTTTATGATATTGATGCATTTTAATTGAACAAAAACTAAAAATCATATTAGTTTCGTTTTAAAAATAATAATGGCTAAGAAATTGCTTATTAAAATAATAGATTGAGGCTACTTAAGTGATAAAAAAACAAAAGTGTACATATTTTGGGAATTCAACTTTAAGTGATAAATAATGCAACAAAGAACTGATTGCTTTTCGTGTACAAACCCAGTACAGAATACATTTCAAATGAATGTTTCAGTCCACATTTTTAAATATACACTATGGTTTAAACTATTAATACAATTTTCAAAAAAAATTACGGCGAAACTTGTGTAAATCATTTGAAAAGCAAAATATCTGCATTTTTGAGTGAAACTGAGTTTACAAGACTACACAAATTTCCATTCTCAATAAATAGATTTTAGAATATTTCTAAAAAAAAATATTGTCAGGAGAATTGTTCATATCAATTTGAAATTTTGTTTTCAGAGCATGACAAAATACAAAAATAAGATTTTATTCTCTGTTACAGAACACTTTTCATTAAACTTCTGGAACGTTTTGCTAAAATTTTAGCTTACTTTTACTGGCTGAAAATTTGCGGATTTTAGTGAATTCTACAGAATTTATCAATTGAAAAAGTTATAATTTTTTCCTGTAAGTGATACTTTAGAGCAATTCTCTGAGATTTCGGTCATCCGATTTTTTTTTTGTATTTTTTAATCCAGCTGAAACTTTTTTGGTGCCTTCGGTATGCCCAAAGAAGCCATTTTGCATCATTAGTTCGTCCATATAATTTTCATACAAATTTCGCAGCTGTCCATACAAAAATGATATGTGAAAATTCAAAAATCTGTATCTTTTGAAAGAATTTTTTGATCGATTCGGTGTCTTCGGCAAAGTTGTAGGTATGGATATGGACTACACTGAAAAAAAATGATACACGGTAAATTTTTTTTGGTGATTTTTAATTTAACTTTTTGTCACTAAAACTTAATTTGCAAAAAAAACACTATTTTTTTTTTTTTTTTTTTGATATGTTTTAGAGGACATAAAATGCCAACTTTTCAGAAATTTTCAGAATGGGCAAAAATTCTTTGACCGAGTTATGAATTCTTGAATCAATACAGATTTTATCAAAAAATCGAAATATTGGTCGCAAAAATTTTTTAACTTCATTTTTCGATGTGAAATCGAATTTGCAATCAAAAAGTACTTTAGTGAATTTCTGATAAAGTGCACCGTTTTCAAGTTATTACCATTTTCAGGCAACTTTTTTGAAAATAGTCGCAGTTTTAATTTTTTTTAAATTAGTGCCCATGTTTGCCCACCTTTGGAAAAAATATTTTTGAAAAGCTGAGAAAATTCTCTATATTTTGCTTTATTAAACTTTGTTAAAACGACCCTTAGTTGCTGGGATATTGCCATGCAAAGGTTAAAAAACAGGAAAATTGATGTTTTCTAAGTCTCACCCAAACAACCCACCATTTTCTAATGTCTATATCTCAGTAACTATAGTTCCGATTTACAATGATAAAATATGAAACGTACGTGAATTTCCGATCTTTTCGAAAAAAAAATTTCAAAGATTTAAAATCAAGACTAACATTTCAAATGGGCGTAATAGTGAATGTTTGGCCCGTTTGAAATGTTAGTCTTGATTTGAAATTTTTCAAAATATTTTTTTCGAAAAGATCGGAAAATTTCACAAATGTTTCATATTTTAACATTTTAAATCGGACCTATAGTTGCTGAGATATAGACATTAGAAAATGGTGGATTGTTTGGGTGAGACTTCGAAAATATCAATTTTCCTGGTGGGCAAACATGGGCACTAATCTAAAAAAAATAAAAATTGCAACTATTTTCAAAAAAGTTGCCTTAAAATGGTTATAACTTGAAAACGGTGCACTTTATCAGAAGTTTACTAATATACTTATTGATTACAAATTCGATTTTACATCGAAAAATGAAGTTGAAAATTTTTTGCGACCAATATTTCGATTTTTTTGAAAAATTCTGTATTGATTCAAAAAATCATAACTCGGTCAAAGATTTTTTGCCCATTCTGAAAATTTCTGAAAAGTTGGCATTTTATGTCCTCTAAAACATATCAAAAAATAAAAAAAATGAAAAATAGTGTTTTTTTGCAAATCAAATTTTAGTGACAAAAAGTTAAATTTAAAATCACCAAATTTTTTTTACCGTGTATCATTTTTTTTTCAGTGTAGTCCATATCCATACCTACAACTTTGCCCAAGACACCAAATCGATCAAAAAATTCCTTCAAAAGATACAGATTTTTGAATTTTCACATATCATTTTTGTATGGACAGCTGTGAAATTTGTATGGAAAATTATATGGACGAACTAATGATGCAAAATGGCTTCTTTGGGCATACCGAAGGAAGGAGACCGATTCCGTAGAGAACTGCTATTTAGCGAATATTTTAGTTGCTTTAAGTTTATTGCTCGGGAAAACCAAGGAGAAACACAATTTTAATGCAAAAAAATCTCAAAATTCGAATACTAGACGTGCAATCAGCTAAACACAATTTTCAACAATATTCAATACATTATTTTTAGCACTGTTGAATCGATTAAAAACTCCATATTTTTTTGTGGAATTCCAAAGCACAGTACCTTAAAAAGTTTGATTTTTTAGCAAAACTAATGTTCGTCAAGACTTTTTGCATTATTTGTATAAAACTAAGTATGCAATACTTTTTGCATTGAAATGATCAACCCATGACTTATAATTTAAATTTTTAAATTTTTATGTTTTTTGTGCGATTATGTGGCCAGAGTCAAGGGACACCTTAAAAAAATATTTGCATCGGTTTAAATGTATTAACTTTAGCTCATTGTTTTTTTTCTAAAAATCTTTTTTATCATATTGAGCAATCTTTTTAGTTCGATTTGAAACAACTTCCATCCTTTTTTGAAATATTCACATTCATTGAATATATATACAAATAGATGAAAATGCTCTTTTTTCAGAAAAATATCAAAATACTCGTTAATATGACGAAATTTGGCAGTTTGTCTCGAGTAGAATCTACATTTTAGTTTTTTTTTAATTTTGTTTTCGATTATGGATGTGTTTTTAGAACTGACAAAAAAATAATGTTAACTCTTCTTATAATAAACTCTTGCAGCTAATTAAGACGTTTTTCAAAATTAAAATCATTTAAAATGCACCTAAAATACACGTTTATTTACCCATAAGCTTTTTTCCAGAACACGGAAAACAGTGACTCCACAACGTATCAGAAGTACCAACCAGTGGCAGTTTCCGAATTGGCCACGGTTCACCATAAGGTAATTCATCACCCTTCAACTTCTTGGAGCACCATGTGGAACCGACTCCGACTCCTCCGAGAGAAGGACTTTAAGGGGGAAGAGCAAGCAATTCGAGCCCCATTAGCGTGTGGCCTCCGAAGAGGCCGCCAGAAGCTATCCCAGCTCGTATCATGTGGCCAATACGGTTCGTTGGGCTCAAGTTGATGATTTTCTTGGATAAAGTTTTGTTATGAAGATAAGTTTTTTCAGATAGGGTCTGGAGTTCACCACACCGCGAATACATAATTCACAGCCCGGAAGATTTATGACACAATTGGAACTCGGAACAGATCGCCTCCCCAAGTCTTTAAACCACTTGTCGATGTGGCTAGTTGCAGCCACTAATCGCGTTCCTATTATCTGGTTCAAGTCGTTAAAGATTTAAGAAATTGCCTGGGCTATAAAGTTCAGCCAGAACATTCCTCATTCTTGCCTCCCTCACCATATCGGAGAAGAGAGGAGATGATATCACTCTTCCTCGACTTAATATGGCAGCTTGTTCGGCATGTGTTGCATTGCTTTTGCATAAACTGTGTACACTTAGTCAGACTGCATAGATTGTCTGGACAACGTCGATTCATGTCGGGACGTTTTGTTCATGTTTTTGTATGACGCAAGAATGTGATAAAAACGATGAATAAGAAATTTGCGATACACAGTGCTGTGCTGTGCTGGGGTTGACCATAAATCAAATTCCTCTCACTATGTGGGGGAACAAGCGCAAGTCAGCGGCCTTATCCAAGGGATGACCGAACTTTACAAGAGGTCTACAAACGATCATCATCATCATCTTTTTTTGTCTTCTTCCTATGGTTGGTTGAACTTTGTCGAGGGAGTAAACGGCCTGAACGAGATTTATAGTTTTGTGTGCTTTGCTGCCCGAGGAGCGACCTCGTACGAAAAAAGGGACTTTCATGCAAATTAGCATAGAAAAACATAACAGCAAAACGAACAAAAAAGGTTTTTGCCAAAAGTGATTGTTTACTGCACTGGAAGGAGACGTGTACTTTTATGGCTGGGTTACTGAACAATGTTCGTTCGGGCATGATGTGTGTGACGTAGGATGAAAGTAACGGTTTTATGATGTGGACCAAAAGTGAGCAATGTTGGGGGTTGAGTTGTGACCTGATGATAAGGGTTTTTGACGTTACGTCACTAGTAATAAAAAAATAAACGATATCGTTTTTGCGTCATTTTACAAAATTGCTTGTTCATAAATAACTGAATGATGATTCACTATGGAGCAAATAGTTTTTGTATTTTTTTCTTATTTGTGTGCACTTTTTTTACGACCAAAGAAGTCATTCTACATCATTGGTTATTCTAGCACAGTGGTTCTCAACCTTTTACGTTGCATTCCCCCTTGGTGTATTTGCAAGACCTTGATTCCACCTCCCTTATCTTAAACTAATTTTGGTAAAAATTATATATAGCATAACTTTAGATTTACTGTTCGATAAAAGATTGATGTTTTAAAATCATGTTTTCATCATATTTTCAGAATATTTTGAACTTGTGATCGCGAAATAAATTTTTTTTTCTTTTCAATTTGTCTGATTCAACCTAAAATAATTGAAAAAGAAGATATCTGTAGAAGAAATTAACGACATTATAATTTAAAAAAGAGCTGAACGGAAAAAATAAGAGATTGGTTATTTTATTTGCGAGACTAAAAAAGTCTTTGTTAATAGAAAGACCACAACAACGATCACATATATTTAAAAAAAAAATTCAGATTTTGCAGGATCCAATCTTACATAAATTATTTTTAGATATTCAAATTTTCATTTTTATTTTTTAATAAAAAACTGTTTGTCAACAAAAATATAATTTTATGGTTTTATTTGAATGAGAAAACTTTTTACTGTTCTTGTTTCAACATAAAATTACACCAAAGCTCTTAAAAAAATAAATTCGAGAACTCTAAAAAAAATTCTACAGTTTTTTTTAAGAGCAGCTGAGATGAAACGACTGCAAAATGAAATTTATTAATATAAATGTTAATGATCGACAAACTGCAAGAAAAATTTCAGATTTCTGTAAAAAATAAATCTTTTTGAAAAATATAAGAGCTGATATTTTTTAATGAAAACATGAAAGATTGCTTATAAAGTATCCCTTCTCTCTGATATCAGAACATGATTTATTTTTGCAAACACGTCAATAACTTTGAATTTTATTTGCATCCTCATTCCCATCCAAGAAAGTCAAAATTCCCCCCCAGGGGGGAATTCCTCACCGGTTGAGAAACACTGTTCTAGCAAGTCTTGATACAACAATTTTCACAAAAATTGTATTGCGTGAAATCTTACTTTTGGATATGTGTTAGATGACTAGTGCGTCCCTTACGGGATTTCCCGGGACAGAATTTTCGGGAATTTCCGAATTGTAGGATTTCTTTAAATGTTGTCCCAGTTTTCCCAAAACCGAAAAAAAAAACAAAATTTTAATCTGGAAATACAGATTTGGTTGTAAAAAAACATTGAAACAGTAAAATGCTTATCAATTGTAAGCGAATTTAAAGCAAAATTTATTTGGTTATATAAGCATTAATTTGACTAATTAAGGAAAATAGTTGAAATATTAGTGTACAAATCAAGCTCTTTAAATAAGTTTCCGTAATTTTAGGTATATGTCTATGTAGAACATTGGATATTGTATATTAATATTTTAAAATTTGAAATTAATTTTCATATTGCATAATTTTTCCGTGAGTTGTTATAGATGTTTTGATGTTAAAATTTTCAATATTTTTTTTGTTATTTATATGTATAATCGAACTTACAATGGAAAATACTTTACATACATTTTTATACTGCTAACAGTTTTAAAGTTATAGCCACCTAAAATTAATTCAATTATTTTTTTTGTTGGAAACGTAACTTTTTTTCTATAGTAGTCATGACCAAGCTTGACCACCTCTGAATATATTTTATTTGAAAAGGTCAGAAAATGTCCATTAAATTATCTTAAAAAGCATTTGAATGCAAAGTTATAAAAATATCGAGAAATTTTGTCGATTTTTCGATTTTTTTTTAATTTTCAAATCAATCTCATTGTTAGAAAAGACCCAATACATTCGTTTTTAACCATATCAAACATTAGGGGTTGATTTTAAAATAGATCAAAAATCGGAAAATTTCACAACAAAAATTAAAATTGGATTCATGAATGCTGAGTTATGGTTCCATCACCATCGAAAAAAAAACAAAGAAAAAACAAGTATTATGGCAATTCAACTGTTAGTGATAAAAAGTAAAATAAAAAAAAAATGATTTTTGCACCTTTTTTTAATCCTAATCATAACCTACAACTTTGCCGAAGACACCTAATCGATCAGGAAATCCTTTTTCAAGATACAGATATTCGAATCTTCAAAAACCTATTTTGTATGACATGTTCGCAAAATCACAAAATTTAAAATTATACAAAAATGCAAGATTCTAGAGAATTACTCAATTTCTCAAGGAATCTCAACTCAATTTTTGAAATCTCAGTTCATCACCCCGACAATTGGAATGACATAATACAGCCTAATTTATTAAGTCTTTTTTCAAGAACCGCTCCATTCAAGAACGAAACCCACACCGTGTGACCACCTACGTGTCGGCACTTGGACTAACTTCATTTGCATACAACAAACCGCACACATATGGTGATCGGTAGGCTCAATCATTTTGGCGCGAAATCTGGTCAATCGTGGGATCACCAACCAACGCAAACACCACCTACTCTACCTAACTTCCATACCGAGAGCTCGTTGAGAGCCTCCCCCGAAAAACCGATGATTAAATAATTAACTTGAGACCTTCAAGGTCAACTCCAACACAGACGGTAGGGCAAATCAATCATAATTGCTGTTAGACCCTAGTTATCGATCAGTAGACAGCGTTGGTGGACCGATTTTTTCTTCGCATTACTAACTAGCAATTCACGAACAGGCGCCAACTCTGAGCATAGGCCTCCCCCGCGCGCGACTTCAACGACCCACTCGAAGCCCCTGCTAAGGTAATGCGCGGCTCGAAGAGGTGCTTCCTACGTAGACTACTATAGCTGGTCTGGTTTCATTCATGAAACCGTGAAGATCTGCTTTAACGTACACTCAGTAAAAATATAGGAAATCAAAAGTTTCAAATTAAAACCCAAAATTAAACTAAAAACTGAGTGTAACATCAGCAAAAAACCCCCAAAGTGACGACATTTCCGATTCGGTGCGCCTCTCTATCGAGCAACTCCAAAGTCGCGCGGATTGTTTTGGCGGCCGGATTAGAGGGCACCAACAGCAGCATCAACAGTGTTGCGTGGAGTTGCGTTGGCTATAAGATAAATTGTCGGGGTGATCTTTTGAAAACGCACTGCTGCTGGCTGGTTCAGTTCAACCTAAACCAGATGAAGTTTTTGGCGGTGGCCATCGGTTTAATGAGGGTCTGCCGGTGGAAGGTTACGAAACGTTGTGCAGGTCGACGCGCAACGACGGGGTTCGGGCTTAAGCAGAAGATGATTTATAAAGCTAGTTGGAGGGGTCAGGAAATTGGATCATGTGATATTGGGGTTGGGTTCATGGTGAAAATGTTATATTTTTTTCTATATTTTAGGCCTTTGCAAATATTTTTTAAAGTTTGTTTAGAATGCTTATGCGCCCTTTTCTAATGTCGCTAGAGAAATAATGAACACTACAAAATGAATGAGATTTACAATTTTTAATTTTCTCAACATAGTTTTTCTATACAATTTTGTAAATTTATTCGAGATTTAAATTTAAGATCAACCTTTGTCCATGCCTTTCTTTTGTTAAACGAAGCCATCATTTGTGAATATTCGAAAATCTGTATCTTAAGAAAAGGATTTTCTGATCGATTTGGTGACTTTGGCAAAATTGTAAGTTATGATTAGCACTTTTCTCGAAAAGGACCTGGAAAAAAGAATCATGATTTTTTTTATTTGACTTTAAATCACTAAAACATAAATTTGCAATGTCCAGATTCGATTATCCGAAGTTTCGATTATTCGAAGTTCGATTGTAGGCCAAAGCAAAAAATTTTCAAGTGTTTTTTTCATTCGGCTCTGGAAGGGGTCGAAAGGTGACAACAACTTTTAAAAATATTTGTACCAGCCTTATCCGAAGGTTTATATGGGACTTCAAATAATCGAATTATGAAAAAAAAATTTATAATATATTTTATTTTTTATTTTTTGACTCTTAACATCAAATTCGAATTGCGACCCCACTTAAGTCAAATTTGAACAGATGAAATTAAAAAATATATAATAATTTGATTTACAAGGCATATTATTAACATTTAAATAAAAAAATATTTTGAAATGCATATTATAGCTGGCCAAATGTTTTGCAATCAGTAGCTTTCAAAATATTTTAAGTACAATGAAAAAGTATTCCTCGCGACAAAAAAACTTTTTGCGCTACTGTACATCGAAATTTCACATGAATTCAAAATATTGTTTATCGAGCCCAAACATGCAAAATATGATTTTTAACGCAGATTGTTTTTAAGCTACTACTCTACTACTCTATTTTTACTATAATTCCATAAAAATTAGAAGTTAAAAAAACAATATTTTGTTTCCTTTTTTTTGGGGCTGATTTTGAAGAGGGTAGCGACATCTATTTTGAAAAAAATTTGCAACGGCCTTATGTAAAGCTTAAATTTGGTGAAAAATTAGATTTTATCACTATTATCTAAAAAGCTCTAATTTTTTAACTTCTGATATCTTGGAAACTATAAATTTGATATGCAATGTTAAAAATTAAGCTTTTGTGAAATTTTCTGCACTTCCAAAAAAAAAATATTTTGAAATTTCTGAATAAAAAGGACGAAAACACTTTGTAATGTATTTTGAATTTTTTTTGGTAATATCTCTAAATTTTGAAAGCTGAAAATGATTTCTGAACGTTTGTTTTATTTTTTTCTAAAATCACAATTTTTCAAAATTCGAAACTCTGGGACCAGTTTTGCACTGTCCTGAACTCAAGCGATTTTCCAAGTTCCATACAAAATATTTTTTCTTTTGTGTGAACAATTCGATGCCTCTGTGTTCTCTTATGCTAACTGGTGGCAATCACAGCAAGCTTAGTACAAGAGAGCACAGAGGTATTGAATTATTGGATAACTGCTAAGCTGAAGTTATCTTGAAGAATTCTTTCAGAACTTCTAAAACTTTTTGATAATTTTGTAATCGGTAAGTTTACTCTTTGCTGAGAATTCATCAGAAACAGATTTTTCATAAGAATACCAAATAAAAATATAATATAATATAATGTTTTCTTAGTTGTCCTAGTGTAACTTCTAAAGAATTAAAAAATGCACATTGTTTTCCGATTCTAACTCATTTTTATTAAATTAAGTATCAAAGTTTTGATGCAATATGTAGTTGTCGTAATTGAAGCTAACTTGAAATTTGTTAAAATTGCTGAAATTTTTTACTGTTTAGGCACTTTTATAAGTTATTTTTTGGATTTTTTTTTTAAATATTGTTGAAAGAAAAACAACCATAGGAAAAACAATTTGAACAGCTGATATAACCTTTTATGAAAAGAAAACTGAAAATATATTAATTAAAATATTGTTTTCAATTAATCCGAATTTTTTTTTTACAATAATTTGCCGTGATATTGTTTGTTTAGAAATGAATACTAATTTTGTAACACTGGGAAATAAAAAATTTAGTAAAAGACCATTTTAATAAAAAGATAATTGTAGCAATTTTTAAGTTACAGTGAAACCTCTTTTTACGCGACGCGTTACGTTTTTCTAATTTGTCGATTTCTCTGGAACGACGCAACATTTTTGCAATCTTTTAATTTTAAAAAAAATTGTAGGTTTTGTTCAGATCTACAAAACGCTTTATGAAGGTGGCAAAAATATTGTATGGTTTATGAGAAATCGACGGAATAAAAAGCGTAACGCCACCGCGTAAAAAGAGGTTTCTCTGTATTTTGAATAACTGTTTTTTTTTTTGCAATATTGCTGTTCATCATTTAATGTCTGTAAATCACAAAAATAAAAACACTTTTTTCGATAATTTTCTCTTACAAGTGCTTATGACTTTAAAATCGTATGGAAACTTGCATGAAAAAAAATGTTTGTTGTGACAAAGAAAAAGAATGTTTCATACAGATAAACAAAATACAAAAAAGAAAAAACTCATAATACACAAAAAATTAAAAATATATTCTCTCTATTTTCAAAGATACCAATTTTTTTAAAAGTTATTCAATAAAATCAAAAAATCGTTAAATTTATAACTCTGAGATCAATTTATAACTCTGAGATCAATTTACGACTCCTTCCTCCACAGACAACCTCGTGATCACTTCCGCAACACCAAAACATATCAATAAAACGACCACGTGCGCTCTCTGGCGTTGTGCTCTCACGTGTGGGAGTGCGCTAAAAGCAAAACTTTTTCATCCAAAACTGTGTCTATGTGTGAGCGCGCATCAAAACAACAACAAACTAAGAGAGATGCCGCCGCCGCGCTGATGGCGGTCTCTAATACATTTTATTGCCACATTATTTATGGCGACGAAAATGACGCTTTCATTAATAATGGTGGTGAAAATATAAAACAGAGTTGTGAAAAAAACAGAACAGTGGTTATGAGACCTTCCAGAAAGAGTGATCATGAGTGAGCGGAGCGGGGGTTGACGGTGATCATTGCCGAACCTTCCGCAACCCGCTCGGCGTGACACTTTGTGAGGGCGTTTCTGGGGCCGTTTTATGGGGACCCCACAACGGCCACAACAACAAAAAAAGAAGTCTGGTCTGCGTTGAGTTGTTCAGTACAATTATGTTGTCGCCAGAGCCATGTGGAGTTGTGGAGTCAGCCTACGAGTTCCAGGCACTTCGATTGATCGTTGTCGCAAATTTAGCCGTCACAGACTTCTCAGACTGCAGACTTCAGCCCTCAGATAAAGCTGGGTGTAGGCTGCGTTGATTGAGGATTGTTTTTATGTATTTTTCCGGTTGTCTCTGCGGGTAAGTGAACTTCCAAAGGAAACGGTAATTGTAAGGTCGACACGTGGCGTTGATGCGTTGGTTGGACACGTTACGTAGATGCGTTAACAGATATAAGCGGAGAGCCTACGTTGGTTTTACCCTGAAAAGGTTACTGAAATGATCATCGCTCGTTTTTTCATAAACTGATAAAGTTACAAATTCTAGGACTGTTAGATAAACTAAGGGGAAATTCTCGTATGTTTGGCAGGCTAAGGATTCGGTCCTTATTTTCCTCCTATATGCTGATTCTCTCCCTTTATTTTGATATATTCAGTATTCAGAAGAAATGGACTCTTTTCGTTTCTGAAGAATACACGTGTGCCCCAATTTTCTCCGAATATTATTTTTCAGCAGCCTAATAGATCATCAAGAAACCATCCATTAAGGTTTAAAGTCAAATCCATCAACTACAACAACAAGAAGATCTCTTTCTCTGTTCCAAGTAAATCTACCGGACGCATCCAATCAAGGCAAAGTAGTACGAAACAGTACCTTCAACAAACATCATCACCAGAGGCAGAAACACACATTCTACTCAACTCACATTTCTTCTACTTTACGCGTACGCGCACACACACTTACACGCACCCACGCCAAACCTTAAAAACAAACACAAAACTAACATTTAGACAATAACCAAGCCCTTCTACACATTGTCCGCATAACTACACATTTGGCATTTTTTTCAACCGCTGAAACAAAGGCAAACATACCCAAAAAAAGAAGAAGACAAATTGTGCGCGCGGGAGTGTGCGGGTGATAATGGCCGTGCAATGCTTAATTTGTTTTTGTTTTTCTTCCCTCTGTGTCTGTCTACCGAGTCTCATTTCTGTTCAAATATGCAAAAGCAAGAAGCACTATACGATTGGCTTCATCCTTTTTTTGTGCAAACGCTAAACGAACTTTAAAATGTGTTTGAGCGATGATCTTGTTTTGGTTTTCCTCTTTACAGTTTTTTGTTCCTAATTTTCGGGCTGGAATGCTTTTTGTTTTAAATGCATTGATTGATACGTTTTGCGAAACAATTTGGAATTATGCATATTTAGACTTAAACTTAGAATATTAAAATTGTTGAGATAAAAAAAGGTAGAATTTAATTAAAGCCGTTGCGTATATTTTTCAAAATTTATGTCACCCCCTTTCAAAATCGGCCAGAAAATTAGAGGGAAAAACAAATATTTTTTCTAAAATATTTCAAATTTTAATAGAATTAAAGGTTCAATCATCATAAAACGATTTAAAATGCGTTTTCCAGCGTTTATAATTATATTTATCATGTTTGGGCTTGTTGAAAACATTTCGAGTGTGAAAATTTTGTGAAATTCCTCGAATACTTAGATATTTTGAAAACCAATGAATGCAATACAACTGGACTGGAGTACCATGCATTTTAAAACACTTAGTTTATCCAAATTTTGAAACCATGGTTTGTATTTTAAATTTATTGATGTATTTTTAATTTTTTGCCACCTTTCAACTTTGGTTAAGAACTTGGTTTTACTCCCAACCAATTCGCAATTTTCCAAATAATTTATTACCTGATTTCACCTGAAAACGCCATTTAAAAGCTTCATTGCGGGGTTTAGTTTTCAATTTGTTTTATAATCAGTTTAGTGCTCAATCGAATAGGGAATTTCAAATAAGTTTTCTGTAAAATCATTCTCCTGTATATGAAACATTTAATTAATATAATAAGTTGATATGAATTCCTAAAGATTTAGCAAAAATTTAGCTCTTTTGTTCCACAAAATTCAGCTTGCAAAAATCAGTGAAAAGTTTTTATCAAATTCCCCGTTTGTATAGAATTGGTAAACATTAATTTTCTAGAGCTCAAGTATTTGATTAGACAAGTATCAAGTAGGAAAATTAGATATTGTAATTGAACTGTTAAATATTTTCTATTATTAAATTTGTTAAAATATAAAACAATGTTAAAATATGAAACATTCATAAAATTTTCCGATCTATTCGAATACAATATCTTCAAAAAATTTAAATCAAGGCTAACATTTCAAAAGGGCCAAACATTCAATATTACGCCCTTTTAAAATGTTAGTCTTGGTATACATTTTTTTAATATTTTTTTCGATCGGAAGATTTCACGAATGTATCATATTTTAATATTGTAAATCGGACCATTAGGTGCTGAGAAATCGACACTAGAAAATGGTGGGTTGTTTGGGTGAGACTTAGAAAACATAAATTTTCCTGTTTTTAAACCTTTGCACGGTAATATCTCTGCAACTAAGGGTTTTATCAACAAAGTTCATAAAAGCAAAATATAGATAATTTTTTCAGCTTTTCAAAAATATTTTTTTCAAAAGTGGGCAAACATGTGCACTAAGTAAAAAAAATGAAAAACTGCGACTATTTTCAAAAAAGTTACCTAAAATGGCTATAACTTGAAAACGGTGCACTTTATCAAAATTTCACTAAATTACTTTTTGATTGCAAATTTGATTTTACATCGAAAAATTAAGTTGAAAAATTTTTAAGACCAATATTTCGATTTTTTGAAAAAATCAGCATTGATTAAAAAATTCATAACTCGGTTCATAAAATGGTGTTTTTTCGCAAATCAAGTTTTAGTTTTTGTCACTAAAAATTAAATAAAAATCACGAAAAAATTTTTTACCGTGTAACATTTTTTACAGTGTAGTCCGTATCCTTACCTACAACTTTGCCGAAGACACCAAATCGATCAAAAAATTCCTACAAAAGATACAGATTTTTGAATTTTCATACATCATTTTTGTATGGACAGCTGCCAAATTTGTATAGAAAATAATATGGACAAACTAATGATGCAAAATGGCTTCTTTGGGCATACCGAAGGCACCAAAAAAGTTTCAGTCGGATAAAAAATACAAAAAAAATACGAATTACCGAAATCTGAGAGAACTGCTTATATAATTATACAAGCTATAACTTGAAAACGGTTCTTTTTGTTAAAAATTAAATAAGCTTGCCCAAGACACCAATTCGATCAGAAAATCTCTTCTCAAGACACATATATTCATATACATACCCAATTTGCATGACAAGCCCCCAACATTGTATGGAGACTTGTATAGAAACAATAATGATGTAAAGTTACTTCTTTTGACATATCCAAATATTTAAAATACAAAGAAAAGTCGATTAACGGAATCATAGAGAATCACTGACAAGTGATTCGTTTTGACATGCTATAATGTTGGAAGTTAATTTCAAAAGATAGATTTTTAGAGGGGTCATTTTTGGCCAAAAACGTACTTAATCTTCAAACAACTGTCAGAATGACGGACTTTGCCATTCTCAAATAAAACAAGTAATCACTCAAGATTTTCAAAAAGAAAAGAGGTTTATTTTTATAGCTTTTTGATGATTCAATATTGCTTAAAATTTGTATTTTCGCCGATTTTTGTCTGCCTATGTGGATCAATCGGACCGCGCACTGGACTCACAATCCAGAGGTCGCCGGTTTGAATCCCGAGGCGGACGCAAAAAATTCTAAGTGCAAATATAGGTATTCGGTGCCCTCTCCCCGTGCCATACCTTCACACTTAGGAGATCCGGGAGGCGGAGTCTTGTCGCAAAAAGAACGATACACGCCTGTGGATCCGTTGACGAAACCACAAGGTTTAAGAGGGCTACATTATAAGGTGTTACGTCGATTCCGTTCCGTTTGTTGGATCGAAGCCCATTTAGAGTCGGCGTCGGGTCGTTTTTTCTGAAGTTCAAAAAAAAAAATTGAAAAACTAAAGAACTGTAATTTGCAGCCACATTTTTGACTTCAACCTCTTTTTCAAACAGATCATTCTCGTAACCTTAGGTGACACATCTTCCATAATCCCTCATGTCCAAAGCCTCACGTCTTCCGGAAAACCAGACCTATGTCAAAGAAGGGAAATGTATTTTACGGTGTTGATGGTCGGGGGGAAAACCCAGCCGTGCGGAAGCAAAAGTGGAGCACACATTCACGCCAATCTCGCCGAAAGCGAGAGTTTTTAAAGAGATATGAAGAGCAGTAGATTGGAGCATAAAGCGAGCAGTTCAAAAGGCGAATGAAAGTGAATGAGTGAGGAGCAAAACGAAGTATGAATGTCACACGCCTAAAAATGTTGAAATGGGATGAGCAACACTTCTTGGGCTTTGTTTGGGGAGTAGAGTGACTATTTTTTAACCAACAACAACTTAAAAAAATAAGTTGCTATTTTGAGATTAAACCAATTTTTAAATTGTGTAGATTCCATTGCCATTATGTTTGTCATAAATATTTAGATTTGAATTTAACAAAAACTCGGAGTAAAATGAGTCCACCAAACGTTGCAGCATTTTCAGTAAGAAGTTTTTCAGTGAATATATTGTAGATTTTTTTCAGAGTCAAAAGTAAACTTTTTCAGATGCAAAATATTGTCTAAATTTAAGTCATCCTAAACGCATCAGATCAGCTAAATATGAGTGACGAATTCCGCTCGTGAATCGTGAAGACGACAGCATATCTCGTCAGCCAAGGGCACGACAATGAAAACGTGAAGACGCGGCGGAAAAAATGAAATCGAAGCGAAAACTCGACGTGTGGGAAAACTTCGTCCACGGAAGATGAGAAGAACCGAGATGTCTTTTTGCTGCTGGATGATGAAGATGATGATGGTGATGGGGTTTTGTAGTGCTCCGTGGACCAAATGTGACATAAAACTAGAGTATGTGGCGGGGCAAAAGTGATGAATTTGAGTTGAGCTGATCAACTCAAAGGGTTGAATGCTAAAAAAATCAATATTTTTTATTTTGTAAGTTTTCGTACAATTTATACTGCAGTACAGCGTCCAATTTCCGCTCCATATCTCATTCCTTCCTGTCAGATAACCAGCTTCCGACTTCTTATTTCCACAAGTCGTCCATCATCATCGCCTGGCAGCCTGTCCGTCCATGTCCTAGAACAGTCTCATTTCCTTCCCGACCTCGCAACAGCTGGTGGATCCGCTAAAGCCACCATTTAGCACCTTGCACTTCTCTCAGATGTCTTGACTACGGAGGTTTTTTTTCCCATGCACCACTCTGTGCAGAACCTTTTTATTTCAGAAACATCTTTTTTTTTCGTTCTCACAGATCCTCTCCAGAAAGCCAACCAAGAAATTGAGCAATTCCTTCAAGTTGCTGCTGCTGCTCAGTTTTCCCAGGGCCACGTCAAAAACAGAGACCGTGAAAAACTCCGAGAGAATCTTTAAAAAATATTAATAACCTTCCACCAGCGCAACGGTTCCCAGTTGGCTTCTGGTTTCTCCACTTGGAGGAAGGATTCCCGGATTGGCCATATGGTTCCTCGCGGCGGATCCTTCTCTGTTCCCACACAAGCACAAATTTCAATCCTGATATGCAGCGCTGCGCGGCGGTGATTCATCAGAAAAAATATCGTTGAGAAAAAAAACTTCTTTAATGGAACTACGATGCATCAACCTTGTCCGTGGTCCGGGAGCAAATTTCCCATAATGTTTCGGGGGAGTTGATGCTGTGTGGAGTTGAGAGATAAAGGTTTTATGCGTTGAGTTTGGGAAGAAAGTGCCCGAACTCTTTTAGGGTTATGGGTCCTGCCGGAATGTTGGATAGAGTTTGGAATTTACGATGCTTTTGTTGGGGGATAAAAATGAATATGGATCCTCGGGAGGGATAACTAAAATGCAATTTAACGTGATTTTCATAGTAACTTTTGTTTCCCATGAATAAATTTATAATATACATAAATTGATTCGATCAAAATTTATTTGTTCCAGTATCCCATCAACTAAATCGAAAAATTTATATTATTTGATGATATTAAAATTTTTGAAAAACATGCCAAGTAAATTATGTAAAACATCGCAAATCAATTGCGCAATCCTTCACGAGAGTTGATAAGGGATTTTGTTTAGATTTTCTGAATCGTTCGAATCTTTCTTTAAACGACAATTTCGAAAATCGACTTTTCTTTGTATTTTTTTTTATTTGGATTAAACTTTGTCCATGTATTCCCTATGTCATAAGAAGACATTTTGCATCATTAATTTTTCCATTCCAGTGTCCATTAGGGTGACAATAAAAAAAATCGATATCAGAGGTACCCTCTGACTGCAAAAATAAGTATCTGTGTCAATTTTGAGCCAAATTGGTTAAGGCTAAGGGGTCGCTTTTCATCGTTGAAGTTTATATGGGGAAAATCACGAAAATGTATGGGGAAAAACATCGTTTCAGTAATTTTCTGCTAGGTGGCGCAGGTCTCGCCCAAAATTGTCCAAGTGTGAGATTCTTGTAGGAAATTTAATTCCCTACAACTTTGTCGAAGGGTGCAAAACGATCCGAGTTGATCCTGATTTTTAGTGATTTTTCTAGAAAAAAATATTTTCTTATATACTTCCTATATACCCCTTGTATACTTTCAAGTATATAAGTCGATTTCTTTTCATCGCATTGCTAATAACTCATCAGGATCAACTCGGATCGTCTTGCACCCTTCTACGAAGTTGTAGGTAATTAAATTTCCAACAAGAATCTCACACTTGGACAATTTTGGGCGAGACCTGCGCCACCTGTTGCAAAAATCCTGAAGCGATGTTTTTCCCCATACATTTTTGCGATTTTCCCCATATAAACTTCAACGATGAAAAGCGACCACTTAGCCTTAACCGATTTGGCTCAAAATTGGCACAGTTACTTGTTTTTGCCTAAAGAATCGATCCAGGGGGTATCTCTTGCGATTTTCCGAAATTTTCAATTTTTCTTGTCACCCTAGTGTCCATACAATTTTGGAGTCTGGTCATTCAAAATGGATATGTAAATGTATGGAAATCTGTATCAACTTGAGAAGGGATTTTCTGATCGATTTGGTGTCTTCAGCAAAGTTGGAGGTTATAATAAGAACTATTCGGAATAAAATTGGTACATGCAAAAAAAATAGTTTCGACACCTTCTGAGCCAAAGTACTTGATGGTGCAAAATCGTGTTTAGAAGATATGATTTTTTGTTTTTTTTTTTGGAAAATATCGAAAACCAAGAGAAAAAAAAAATCATTTTTGAAGCAAAATTAATTTTGGAATTCGCAATTGGAATGTTCTTCACAATTTTTTGATAAAATGTAACATTTTTAAGTTATAACTACTTTTGGGTATAAATTTTCGTTTTTTTTTTGCATTCTAAACAGACTGCTTTGAAGAGCTGAGAAATTTTTTTACAATTTGCCTTGCTATTTTCTTTCTAAGATCCTTGCAAAGAATTCGAATCGATGAAAATGAGTTTTTTAAACAGATTAGCCAGTAATTTTCAACTGACTGATATCTTGAAAACTATTGTCAATTAAAAAAAAATGATTTTTTTTTGATCTTTTCAAATAAAGAAATAAAATGGTTCAACTCCAAAATTTAAAAATCTAAATACTTTCAAAATTTTAAAATCAAGCTTTACCTTTGAAAAGGTTTGCAAAAAGATAATTAATTTTTTTTATTTTATTACATTCATTACATTCATTACATAGTGCAGATTAAATTATAATTTTTTTTAAAATATTTAAAATGATTTCGTTTTTTAAACAATAATTTTTAAAAGCATATCAACCAGCCGGGCCCTAAGCTGACAGTTTTCGTGAGTTGCGCGTATTCACCGACAGATGGCTAGTGGGCCTCGTCGGAGTCCGCCCATGAAATAAGCAACTCAAAATTTGCATGGGAAACTTTTTTTCGTGACCGCTTTCGCGGCACGCTCACTTCAACTATTCTAGACTAATATTTGAACGTAGCGTATCTCTAAACATGTGTTTGAAGAAAATGATTCCAGACTGCTTATTTTTTCGTTTTAAACCGAAACAAGCCCAAAACTACATTTATTTAAACTATTTGCATTTTCAAAAGTTTGGCTAGATAATATCGAAGGCCGCCATCTTAGGCCCACTGGGCCCACAAAAAAGGGGTACGCTCAGTTTGTATGGGAGCTGTCAACATGCTCCCGGGCTGATATCAACGTTACAATCAAAAAGATTTTTCAATTTCGTTTCGATAAAACTAGGGTTAGTGATTTTTTTTACAATTTTGTGGACAGTGAATTTCAAAACATTCTGTGGCATTCCATGAAATTCGGTGATTTTTTTTATACCAATGCTTACTGATAGTAACACTTAACAAATTTCTTTTTAAAGACTTCAAATTTTTAAATGCATTTTTTTGTTTTTGAATGGCTAGAAATTTAACGAATTTTGATGATCTGGGTTGATGAACCAATTTATAAGATGTAGAAAAATATTTTTCAAAGATTTGGTTACAGTTTATTCAAGTAAGCTTAAATAGTTTATTTTATTTTAAAGAATTTGAAAAAAAAATTCGCTGTTTTATTTTTGATAAGAGCTTAACCCCTAAACTACGCTAAAGTGATTTACATTTTTTTAATCCAAGATGGCGGCCAATATGGTGGTGACGAAACATTGAAAAAATGCATTTTATTATTTAATATGCAATCAACTATTCAAATTTGACTAAAATGGGGTCGCAGAACTCGAATTTGATGTTTAAAACAAGAAAAAGGATAATTGAACTTCGGATAATCGAAACTTAGGATAATCGAGGTTTCGGATAATCGAGTCTGGACTGTATTTACAATCATTTTTTGTACAAAATTTGTAAAGAATTGTTTAAAAGTGCTTATCTACAAACCTACAAACCTACAAATTTACCGAGGACACCAAAGTGAACAGAAAATGTTTTTTTAAAGAGATTTTTGAATTTCTACACATAATTTTTGAATGGACAGCAGTCATATTGTAAGGAGACTTGTATGGACGAACAATCACATAACCTACTATTTCTCAATCTATCTCTCTCTCCCAAAATATCAACGTGGTTTGTGAATTACCCCTGGTTTGATTTATCCTAAAACAATTTTAGTTATGAACTATAATCATCGAAAAAAGTATTAGATTATTTAATTTATTAAGCTTTCGATTATCAATTTGGTCAGTATCAAATTTTTAGTTTAGTATTCAACTGTTTTTTTTTCAGATGTATTTAAAAAATATCTTTACCATAACAATCAGGCATTGAAGATAATGATTTCTGCTAATAACTTTGCATGCAAACCAAATGCAAACAAAGTGGCTGCAACACGAATTGAACAAACCAGATGTGATTTTTTCTTGTTCCACACAAGTTTCCGTATTGGCAATTTCTCAGAACCAATCCCGGCCACTGCAGTTGCTGTCTGGAAAAATCACACAAACCTCATCAGCATCATCCACCATATGATGATGATGCAACTCGTCCATCAGACCAGACTCAAAGGCCACTTGATGCCACTTCTCGGAAGATCTCCGCCCTGGTTGTGGTGCATCCCCGGAAGGTCAGTCAATCGTACAACTGCTCTGGGAGTAAATCTGGACAAATGTCTCATAAAACGCAGTGATGTAAACTATTGTAGAAGAAATGAACCAAAAATAAACCGGGAAGAAGGTCCGGGACCGGAATGAGGAAGATGGCTTCAAAAAACTTGAAACTAAAAAAACCTCAACGGAAGAAAACGGACGGGAAGTGATAACGTATTATGAAACAGTAGATGGCACATATTGAACGATGTGAATGGAATAGACAAGAAGTCTTGAGAGAAGGAGTGGAGTGAGAATAAAAAATATGACCGACAAACGGACCAAAAAAGCTGAGAAAATCTATGTTAAACGTCCATATGTTTCACAGCTTTCGGAAGGCGGCTTGGGAAGAGAGGAAGATGATGCTGCTGCTGCTACTTGTAATATGAGATAATATGTTCCTGCAGTTGGTCTACGCTCTGGTGCACTTTTTGGACGACCTCTTGCTGCTTGTTGCGCGTTTGAAAAATCTCTTTAAAAATGATAGTTTTTTTTTCAAGAAATCAAGATGATTTACAATAAGGTAGAAAGTTTTTTGGTGTAAACTCTCAAGATCTCAGTTTTGCCCAAAGAAAAAGAATAAAATTCTTTTTTACTTCAATCCTGTACTGATTTGAACCAAAAACCCTTAAAGAATAACCAAATTTAAAACAATTTCATATTGGATGTAATCATTTGTACCATCCCCCTGATTTCTGCTCCAGATTGCACCACCAAATAACTTGCATGTGCAGTCGGTTGCATAATTTTATGATGTCAAAAGAACGAAAGAAGCTTCTCCGAGCTGCAAAAATTGGTCTTAGTGGGAGTCCCGTTTAAGACAAAGTCACCGGGACCAGCACATTGTTCTAGCGCCTTTTCCTTCAGTGCAGAGCATCCTTCCGTATGCAGCAGCAGCAGAACCAGAGTTCACCCAGAGATTGCAGCATTTTTTGACTGCTAGTTCTGTTCTTGGAAATTGACACGGAGGAAAATGTTTGGCAAAACTGTACTTATTCGAATCATTGCTGAAACTTTCTTAAACATTAGTTTTTCTAACAGTGCCTTAAATTTATTACCAAAAGCACTATAAATTCTCCGAAATGAAATTTTCGCCCGCATGGGCCACAAAGTGACACCAGTTTTATTCCTTCTTTTTGTCGCCGGGTCTCCTCCGAATTTAGGTCAGCTCCTTGGTGCAGAGTTCAACCGCCGACGACAACGACACCCTCACCGCCAACCAACACAGCACCGACTTCAGAAAAGAGGCGGCGAACTTTGGTTGGCCGCAAGAATGAAGGATCAATTTCAGGCGAATCTAGCGTGAAAACCAAAGCTAATGTGGCACATGAAAGGACCACGGAGAGAGGGCGACTCCCCACTGAGGGTCGTCGTGTAACGCCTTTTTTTTGGGACGATGATGATGATCTCTGATTTTGGAGGAAACCACAATAAATCCTTGGAAAATTGTAAGATTTTTGTTGGATATGGAGGCAGCCAAGGCTTGGCTTGGGTGTGATTCTCTCAGTTTGGGAAGAATGCTGGCGTGAAGTTTAAGGAGGCTGGAATCGAGATTTATGACAGGGTTCATGAGGCTTAATTTTTTTTTGAAATGCAAGAATAGCAAAAAATCATAGATTTATCATTAGGACTTGATGAAAAGATTTTTTTTTAAATACTTTTCAACAGGATTTTATTTCAGTGCACAGCAACTAATTTGATTATAAAATCGCAAGCATGCACATCTACGAGCATTCCGTTTGAAATATTTTTAGACTTACGATAAATGTAGGTTACGTAAATTTTCAACCTATTTTTGTGCGTTTCCTAAAAATTAACCTTTGAACATTTAAATCCAAAAATCTCATAGATCGTCACGTAGATTTTCAATTCAGTGTATTTTTTCCTGAAATCTTTTGTAAAATTTTGAATGGGTTGAATATTCCCTCTTTTTATGCATATTTACCTGAAATAACGTGTTAAAAAGTTATAATTTCTCCAGTTTTTGATGTAAAATAATCAATTTTTTGACTAAAAATATTATTTAAAAAATATAGTTTTAATTCCATCTCTGATGAAATTTTAAAAAATTAGGAGCTTGATGGTTGAATCACGTTGAATATTCCCCCCCCTTTTTGTGTAATTTTACCTAAAAGTTTAATTGAACAGAAAAAGATGCCTGTTTCACCAAATCCTTATGTTAAACACATGTTTTGACCACATTTTTTTTTGTTTTAAAATATTGTCGGAGAGAGGAGACTATAAAATAAACGAATATTACATAAAATTTGAAATGTTTCAGAAAGGTTTGAAAGTAATTTATTAAAATTCCGCAAAATAATTAATTGGATTAGATTAGATCAGATTAGATTAGATCAGATTAGATTAGTATGGACTAGATTAGATTAGATTAGATTAGATTAGATTAGATTAGATTAGATTAGATTAGATTAGATTAGATTAGATTAGATTAGATTAGATTAGATTAGATTAGATTAGATTAGATTAGATTAGATTAGATTAGATTAGATTAGATTAGATTAGATTAGATTAGATTAGATTAGATTAGATTAGATTAGATTAGATTAGATTAGATTAGATTAGATTAGATTAGATTAGATTAGATTAGATTAGATTAGATTAGATTAGATTAGATTAGATTAGATTAGATTAGATTAGATTAGATTAGATTAGATTAGATTAGATTAGATTAGATTAGATTAGATTAGATTAGATTAGATTAGATTAGATTAGATTAGATTAGATTAGATTAGATTAGATTAGATTAGATTAGATTAGATTAGATTAGATTAGATTAGATTAGATTAGATTAGATTAGATTAGATTAGATTAGATTAGATTAGATTAGATTAGATTAGATTAGATTAGATTAGATTAGATTAGATTAGATTAGATTAGATTAGATTAGATTAGATTAGATTAGATTAGATTAGATTAGATTAGATTGATAGATTAGATTAGATTAGATTAGATTAGATTAGATTAGATTAGATTAGATTAGATTAGATTAGATTAGATTAGATTAGATTAGATTAGATTAGATTAGATTAGATTAGATTAGATTAGATTAGATTAGATTAGATTAGATTAGATTAGATTAGATTAGATTAGATTAGATTAGATTAGATTACATTAGATTAGATTAGATTAGATTAGTTTAGATTAGATTAGATTAGATTAGATTAGATTAGATTAGATTAGATTAGATTAGATTAGATTAGATTAGGATTGTGATTGGGATTGGGCACTCTAAAATATCTTGTCTAAATAAATGTATATGAAAAGAAAACTGAGTAAAAAAATAAAGTAACAACAATACATTAGGAATGCCTTTCTTTTAAAACAAACAACACAGTAAAAAAGACGAATTTTGGAAGGTTGGAAACTTAGTTGGTTGAAAATTACTATCATTTTTTTAACTGTGTAGTGCTTTTATCAAACAACAAATAAAAACAGGAGCCTTTTTCACCTTTCAAAAATGCATTATTTTCTTTTCCATATGAAACAAGCAACAAAGTTATTCAGAAAAGCATTTGTCATTTCCACTGATCATTGCCAAAACGTTTTTTGTTTAAATTTATCACTATAATTTTTATACCAGAAGTCTAGAGTATTTTCGAAAACATTGCTGGTTTAAAAACATAACTCAATATCAAAAGTATCAATAATCAATAAGGGTGTAGTTAAAAATAATAACAAAAAACATGTTCTATGAATTAAAAAATCAGTAAATATCTATTAGACTAAGCAACAAAAATCTTGTCAGACTGTGCTACAAATAATAAATGGAATTAAATTAAACCACTGTGAAGTCATCTGATGATCAACCATAATTGGCAATCAATTTACGAGATGTGCGTAATCACCCCTAACAAAGCTAATTAAATTCACGATCTCAACACACAACCAAGAGTGATTCCAATCCATTGAGTCCGCTTCGATGACTCGCCAATTTGAAATTAATACTTAAAATTTCTCCCCAGTGGACAATCGCCACTTAAATCCGTCCTTTTACGGCAATCGTGAATATTTAATAGCAATCTAACCGTAATTGCTTCCATTATTTTCACCCTTAAAAATAAAACAGCAACTCAGAATGGTTTGGCAAAAACAACACAAACTCTGTTGCGCTCCGCGGTTTGGCTGATAAATACAGCTAATTATTATTTGCCGCATAACCACACAAAAACATATCTCCCGGGGCGTGGGTGGAGTCGGTGGTGGAATGTGAATTTCTGATTTGGATTTGAACCCTTAATGTGGTGGGGGGCAATAATGTGTACATTTGTTTGCAAACCAGCAGCCACCCCCCATAAACGACTCCCCCAGGTGCCATTTCTCGCACATGTTTAGCTAGTATGGATGGTGCTTCTCAGGTTAAGGGGTCATGTCATTTTTAATTGGACATTTTCCTTATTTTTAAGCTTTGAATATTTCACATCAAAATTATGAAATATGTTTTAATGAATTTTTTCACTATATTAAAAATTAACAAAAAGACAATCTGAAAACGTAACCCCTTTTAAGCGCATGTCACTGCTAATGACGAAGCGCCATGATACGATCACAATCTGACACTTAGTCAGAGTTGCTAAATGCGATTGTTCTGTAAAGAACAGCAACGCAAGGAGCAAGACGAGGGTGTTAGGGTAAAGGGGTGACTAATCCAAAGTTCTTCTCTCCACGGTACAATTATTTTTCATAGGATAAGTTATGCAAGCTGGTAAATGCATAAATGTCTTATTTTAATAAATAAATTATAAAATTTTAAATTTCTTATTATATTTTTACTCAAATTCTAAAGAGAATTGAATGAATTTTGAATAAATTTTGAATTCCGATTAAAAGTTGAACAACTTTAAACTAATCAAGACAAAGGACAGTTCTGCGGGAAAGTGTTTTTGTTGTTCACAAATTCACCCGAGCTGAAGCGGACTGGATTGTGGCAAAAAGCTTTCCATCATTCCTCAGACTCAGACTATCGCGCATACTTTGGCTCATCATCGCGCGAGCATAATTGGCATGCCGCGGCCGTTCACTGCAGAACTCCACGGTTTGATGCTTGGCGCTAGAACAATGAACTCTTGGCGTCATAGTTGAGATGGTTTGAGTATTATTTAATTTGATGATTTGGTTTGGTGGATGAGGTAATCAAAAACATGTATTTTTTTGTTATTGTAATATAATTCTTGTTTAAAAATAATTTATAATCATTTTCAATAAAATTCCAATGCTAAAAAAGTTTGCGAATCGTCACAACAATAATTGCTTATTTATGACAAAATGTATTAAATTTGCTAAAAAAGCCCCTCATAACAAGTGCACAAACCATAACCTTCCAGACGGTGACTAATGGTGGTGGCAGCAGCCAGCACAGCAGGTTCTTTGACCATTGCCCGCAAGGTGTAAGTGATGGAAACCTCTATCAGCCGTCATAAAGGTTTGCTTTTCTCCTCGGTTGAAGGCGAAACCGCAAAACCCGTGACCGTGAAGCTGAAAGGAATTTCTTCGCCGGAGCGTCTGCCAGAGTGTTTTATTTATCTGCAACACGGGGGCAGTACAAGAACAAAGCAACGTGAAAAGCTGGACGAGTCAGAAATTCATCCATTTGGGGAAATCAGAAGCCGTGAAAGGCGTCATTTTTCTTCTATCGTGGTCAAGATTGTATCAAGAGAAGTCAGAAATTAAGAACATTGCTTTGAGTTAATGTTGAACCATATGATTGGAAATTCATAAATTGAGATTATTTGGATCGAGAGACTCATGCTTTACATTGACCTCTAGTTCAAATATCAGCTCGTTCGGTTGAAAATTCGTTTTCCTTGACGGGATCAATTTGCGCTGGGATTTAACGTGGTAGACCAGATTCTTACAATAAATTTTGAATTTCTCTGTAGATAGATATTTTTCTTAAAAGTTCAACATCAAAAGAAAGAAATTTCTACCAACAACTTAAATCACATTCAAAACAATTATGGTTTTAGGTGTTTTTTCCACTGACCATTTTTTTTACACTTTGCGGAAGCTTTTCCTGTGATTTATTAAAATATGTATATTATATAATTCAACATTTATGAAACTCCCCACCTTATTTTTTAAACATTGATCTAGTTATCTCAAAGCTTCAACTTTGAATTATCACTAGTTTATTTTCCTGTATTCTTTCCATTTTCAATAAATTTGAATAAATTCTTAAACATTTTAAACATTTTTAAATAAAATTGAATCGAAAAGCTTATCAAAAAAATTGTTTCATACAAATTATTCTAATGTAGGTCAACTGTTCAATGTGCATTATCAAGCTATTTTTCAATCCTGTACAAGTAAATAAACATGCTAAACAACATAATTAGAGGGTGACTAGCGAAAATTCCCGGGAAATCGATCATTTTTGGTCCTCTTGATTCCCGGGAAAATTGGTCGAGATTCCCTGGAAATTTTAAACTTATAAATATCGAAGCAATGCTATATAAACTAATCAGAAAAACATTTGTAAAATTCATTTTTTTACAACATTGGATGTTAAATATTCGATGATCAAGTTTGAATAAACCAATGCATCACTAATCTTCTTATTCAGAAAGTGTAAACTTTAACTTATCGAATATTCCAATAACTATAATTGAGAGAACCCAAAAAATATGGACCCCAAAATATACCTAAAAGCATACTTAGCAGTTATTGTTTCCATTCATTAGTTCTAAGAGGGAAAAGCCTTTTCAAGATAAGTATAATTTATCTACATATCCTTTCTCGAGCATAGCATACCTCTTAATCCAGTTTTTTTTAATGCTAAGTAAGTTAATTTCTCTGTACCAAGGTTTTTTCCTATTCGATGTCAATAAGTCATTTTGTGTTTCGCATAAACCTAATTTTTAAATAAATCAAAAAAACTCTGGCAATCGTTGTAAAGTAAAGGTCCACCACATGTGAACATTCGGATTTTCCTGATAACTATTTCTTCAATGAATATTTACAGTTGACCATAAAAAGGAAAAAACTACTTTAAATTGTTGTTTTGAGTCGTTTTATTAACAAGTTCATGCAATAAGTTTGTGAATTTTGTTTTTTAAATATCACTCAGCGCGATTTTTTTTTAAGTGCGAATTTAGATTCGTAAACATTCTTAACTACAATTATGAGTCCCAAAAAGCTCAAGAAATAATCTTGTATTTGCAGATTCTGAAAAAATTAGGTAGACAATTCCCGAAATAATGAGGCTACTAAATAACGTTTCATAATTAACGTTTGTGTGTGTGTGTGTGTGTGTGGTCCAATCCAATACCCGCTGGCCGGCAGCGAAATTATGGGAAAGCATAGTTTATATCAGACTTGGTCATGCTGATACAGCTTATCTCAGTCCCGGGTATTAGGTGGTGTCAGCCCTCGCGCTGCTTCCAGTGACCCATTCCAGAATGACAGAGCTCCTTGCGGTCCAATTCCGAGGTCACTGGGCATTGTCTGGCCCCGCCTAAAGATAGAGCAAGAACCAGACGGGTTCTCGACCTATCTTTAAACTTCCGATCCCATCAGGCAAAACTGGGACCAGCGTGTATTTAGTAAGTAGCAAGCAACAATATATCAGTTATCAAAAAATCCGATATGGACTGATCTCACCAAATTTTCGAAGCAGCTGCTGTCTTCCTTATATGGTGATGATGTACAGGTTCAGTTAAAAAAATGTTGCATATCGTTCAGCGTCGTTTCCTCGCCCAGATGTAATGCCCGATAGCGAAAGTTTCCGTACCCGACGCAAGTTCACAATATGCCATCATACAACGAAACAACTCAAACGACGACGGTGAATTCACGCGAAACGACCGAAACATGTTCAACTGTTGCTAAGAAGCGCAGTCCTAGACTTCCCGAAAACTCCCGAACACAACGCGGATGATACACAGAAAAAAAATCAATTCTCGTAATCGTGAATTAAGTTCACGAATGTGAGAACCACGAAGGAATTTATTCATGAGTATGGTGCATTTGCACTATAAACGTGCATATATTCCTTCGTGGTTCTCGCATTCGTGAATTTAATTCACGATTTCGAGAATTGATTTTTTTCCGTGTAATCCAAATCTTGTTGCAGTTCCTCAGAAAACCGTTGGCAAAATTCTAGCTTTACTGTACCACAATCAAAACAAGCACTCATATTTCCGAGAGAGGTGAGTGTCATGAGCGTGAGAGCCCAGACATGCACGCAGCAAAAGTGACGTTTGAACAAAAAGTGACAAGGAAAGCATTGCGCTGCAAGAAGCACAACAACAAAACAAATAGGAAGAAGAAAATATTGCTTTAAAATGATGAAAATCTTGAAAATTCTCTGCAATTTGCACTAGATTTCATTAAATTTCTCTTCTTTATGTATGTTTCAATCGTTTCGTCTCAACGAAAACTTATCAATCCACAGAAAACACGCCGAAAATGAAAATTATCGAGGACCGACCGAACGACGAACTTCTTCCTTAGACAGACAAACGGACTCCCTCTCAACGTTTCATAATTAACGTTTCATAGTAAAAAAAAAAAAATCTCCCGGGTCCCGGGAATTCCCGGGAAATTGCAAAATTCAACTCTCGATTCCCGGGAAATTGAAAATCTCGAGAATCGTCACCCTCTAACAATTTACAACCGAATAAAAAAAAATCAATATCAATTTGTAGTAGCCAAAACAAAACAAATTGGTTAGATTACTTTTTTTTCTACAAATATTAAAACATATAAATATTTTATTGTTTTATAGAAAAACTCCAGATTTATGGACATTAAAAATTCTTGATACTAAAATAGAGAAAAAATGTTACAAAATTAAAAAGCTGCATTTATAAATTGTTATGTAAATGGTTGCTGAATAAAGCATGGAAAAAAACTGTGATGAAATGTGTCAAGCGATAAGCTTATAGCTAGAAAATAAATCAATTCTTGACTTTTTTTTGATAAGGTCCTATAAACAAATGTAAACATTGAGTGTATCCCTTTCACACCTTATGTCAAAGTCCATCGGAGTAAGCGGGATACACTCAATGTTTACTTTTGTTTATAGGACCTTATCAAAAAAAGTCAAGAATTATACTAAAAACTACGAATACATCCCGCTAAAAATGTTTGTGTTGTTTTAAAAAATATTGAAAAAAATCAAATCTAATGCCAAATAATTGCCTAATTGTTTAATAAAATTTGTTTATAGTGAACGGCCCGAGCGGTTTAGGCTTTCAGGATTTTTGTGATATTTACTTGTAGAGTCAAAACTGCCCACCATTGAAAAAACGGCTAATATCCACTTTTGGCAAAAACGAGATATTAGCACCAAGTGATAAAGGATGTTCCAACGCATCTTCTGAACCTTGAATTTCACTGAAATAGTGTATAGACTTGGCTGCCGATGCAAAAAACCAAACGGCTAATATGCCACTCTTATGAGAAATTGCCTTGAAGGTGATTTGGTGACAAACACTAAAACGCGTTTTTCTCGGAATACTTGATTTGGCATAATAGCCGAATTTTCAATTATGGGCAGAAAACAGATCAGTAAACTTCACTTATTTGTATATTACACTTTTTAAAGATTACATTCTTGCGGTAACACTCTCAACCTTTACGCGCACGATCACATCACTCAACTATTTGTTGCTAATTTCATTAAGACCTTCGTCGAGCCAATTCTCTACGTTGAAGCCAGACTTGTCCTCCAGACCTCTTCGCCGAACCATGCCAGACCCCGAACTCCTAAGTCCCGGGTGGACTCCTCACGGCGGCTAAGTCCCGGCGGACTCTTCACAGCGGCTAAGTCCCGGCGGACTCTTCACAGCGGCTAAGTCCCGGCGGACTGCGGCCTCCACCGCTAAGTCCGGCTGGACTGGGGCCTCTGCTACTGGTGGCTGCTGGCGGGTCCGGCTGGTCTGGGGCTTCTTCAGGATCTGGAACTGGACTGGGCTTGAACTGGCTGGAACTGACTGGAACTAACTCCCCTCCTCAAGAATTTTGGGGTTTTTATAGTCAGTCCCCGAAAACTCTACTTAATTTTGTTCTACTAAAAGTGGTCCGTTTAGATGAGAAGCATCGATGAACCTCATGAATTAGATTATGCAGACCTCTGCAATTCTTCATGACTTTCCGTATGGTGTAGTGAGTACACCTCAAAATCGGAAGTCATGGGTTCGAACCATTGTCGTGAAACTTTAAATTATGTTATTGGAATATCAAAATTATGTTCCTAAAACATTCTCAAAAATGTTGGTCAATAATGAGAAGGTCGACTTCTCCATTGAACAAACATGCCAATGAATTTGGTTAAGCCACACCCTCAATTTCCCCTGTGAATAACATCGCACATTCATAATTGAAAGCTTAACCATTTTTTTGATTGCCTAACAATTGGCGAAATTTAATAAAGGGCTTTTCAGGTGAGGATGACTCATGATCCACACCTGTACATAAGCTTAATTATTTGTCGCGCAACGCGAGTCGACGGGTAAAATTATTTATGCTTGCGTAAGCGCGCATGGTCAGAACTGTGGTGAGGTTCGAAAATGGACAAATTTAATGATTTAAATTTGAGGTCGCTGCAATAGAATATAGAAAAGTATTACTTTTCGATACAAGTCCTTAAAAGTTTACTTTTAGGGCATTTTGTATTTTGATAATCCCTGAAAACGTTTTTTTCTTTTTCATTGAGATCTTTTAAAATTTTTAAAACTATGAACAATCAAATGGTCAAGAAATCTGCTGATTTCGGGAAAAATAAGGTTATTTAAATAACATAAACTGAATTACAGGAAATCTTTTAATTTGTGACAATTTAAATATCAATCATGAATTAAAAAAAAGTATCATTCTTCTTTCCTCTTTTTCCATACAAAATAAGAGCAACTACTGAAAATTCATAAGAAATAAAAATAGACGAGTTAAAAATGTATATAACTACGAAAAGCCTCAAACCACAGAGTAACACAGAGTTACCACTGCCTCTTGATTTTTGGTTCCACTTTGTGGTACATATAGATTAGACATCTATTTTTTTTTTTGAGATTGTCAAGATTTTATGAATTGAAAAAATATTTTAAGGGATGCTGTACTTTTTATTATTATTTAAAAATTGTATTCCTTACATTTGCTGTTAAAGCTATCAAAATAGTTTTTGAACTTTTCATCAGTATATTTATCATAAAACACATCCCAATTTGTTGTTGATCCATCCCAATTAAAGTTGATCCGAAGTCCAAAAAAAAAAAAAGAAGATGAAAACATAGCAACCATTGCAAATCAAGAATCATTCAGTTACAACTTGCAGTCAAATCAACTGATCAAAACCTTCATCCTCTCAAGATCCCGCCGAATTTCTCCACAAAAATGTCCACCTTGCCACCCCCGTCCCAATCGATCCGCCTGCAGCGCTCCCAATCGCTGCTGCGCCAAATCTCCAACCTGGACTTCAAGATCAACCAGATGAAGCGGATCGCGTCGCTTCCGGTGGCACAGCGGGCCAAGGTCGCCGCCCTGCGCCGTAACCAACACGATCTGATCGAGCAGCAGGCCGAGTTCCACCGGAAGGTGCACGAGCTGGAGGTTGAGTTCCAGGGCCGGTTCCGCGAGCCGAACGAGAAGCGGCGGCAGATTGTGACCGGGTCGTACGAGTTGAAGCCGGAGGATTTGCCAGAGGGGTGGGCTGAGGGGATGGGCGATGATGCGGCGGACCGGGCGCGTGGCCTGCCGGACTTTTGGCTGACCGTGTTCAGCATGACCCAGGTGCTGCAGGTTATGATCCAGGAGAAGGACGAGGCGGTGCTGCGGCGGTTGGTGGATGTTCGGGCGGAGGTTAGGAAGGAACCGGAAGCAGGGTTTGATTTGCTGTTTGAGTTCGAGCCAAATGAGTACTTTAACGATCGGATTTTGAAGAAGAGTTATTTGATGAAGTGTTGCCCGACGGAGGACAAGATGTTTGCGTTTGACGGGTTCGAGATTTACGATACCGTCGGGCAGGAGATTCAGTGGAAGGAGGGAGCGGATTTGACGACGAAGACGGTGATCGATGAGGACGGTCAGCGGCGGGAGTTGATGGTCAATAGCTTCTTCAGCTTTTTCAACCCGAAGAAGCTGTACGAGAAGACGGATCCGGAGTTGAGCGCGCAGTTCCTGGAGATGGACTTTGAGATTGGGCATTACATCAAGGAGCGGGTTATTCCGAGGGCGGTCTCGTTCTTCCTCGGGGAGAATGATGACGATGTTGAGGACTTTTTGGACTCCCTGGAGGAGGAAGCCGTCTGCGGCGTGTACAGCATGGACGAGGAACGTGATCCGAAGATGGCGGAGTTGAAGGAGGAAGCTTGAAGTAAGAGTTGCCAGTCCGGAGTTGGTTATAAATGTACAATAAAGAGTTTCAATGTTCAACGTAGCTTCTTTGTACTTCAACAAACACGACAAAAGACAAAGAGCAAATCTCCCACTGACCTAATTCTTTCATTGAATTCCACTTGCCCTTGCCGAGGACAGCACACCAGTGACCAATAAAATTCCTTCCAAATTGACGTCAGATAAGCGTTTCCGATCCCACTACAACTAGAGCATGTCGTCGTCGTCGTTGTAATCGAGTTTTGGAACCATCAAGTAGCGAACCCGCTCTCCTTCTCTTTCTGTCGGCTTATTCGTAATCTCCTAATCGTTGATGTTCGTTGGTCGGTCGATTGGACGGAGTCGGGCCTCAAAAGGGCGCCTCCGGGTGACACTGGTAAGTGCGTGTGTGTGCGTGTGTTGATGCTACTAATGATCTAACCAATTTCCGCCTCGACTTTTTTCTTTCGTGAGCATGTTTTTGTCTGCCCTTTCCATTCATGTGCGTCGTCTGTTTTTTCGCTACTTTTGTTGTTGCGACATTTTTTTTCATCTGCTTTTTGGTATCGGTTTTCTATGGATCGTGGATCAGGGGTTCTGGAGTGGGAGAGAGTAGGGTTATCTTTTTTGGTTTGAGTCGTTTTAACTATTAGGGGGAGAGGGGGTAATATGCACCCCCGGGGCAAAATGCACCCCCTGTTTTTCTCGGTATTTGGAAGAATTTTCCGGGGAAAAATCATAGATATTGGAAGCTTAACATTGCTAAACCATGCTGGAAAAATTTGAGCATCGCAGTATAAAAACAGCTCAAGTTATTTGCAAAACTTTAAAATGTTGTGTTTTCATCTAATTTTCTTTGCACTTTCATTATGATTTTTGGACAATATAAAAAGCATTTATTGATATTGTAAGTGTTGAGGTAAATAGTTTTTGCCACAATCTTCATTATTCTGTAGATAGATGAGTCCAAAAACATAAAAAATGCATTTTTAATTAAATTTTCTGCAAAAAGCGGGGTCGGGGCAAAATGCACCGCTGTGAAGCTCCTTAGTAAAAACAGCGGTGTCATCTAGTGGTGACTAGTGAAAACTTATTTTACCCGGTGCATTTTGCCCCATGTTGTGGTGCATATTGCCCCGCATGGTTGTTTGAAATGAATCAAAAATGTTTTTAGAAATTTGATATTTTCGAACAATTTTGAGGTTTTTAAGACTTTTTTCACATGGATGACGAAGAATAATAGTTGTTTTAGAACATCGAACAAAATTCTTCCACAGTAATGCTGTAATGGTTGAGAAATCACAGTTTTCCCTTAGGGGGCGCATATCCAATAGGATGTAACAAAAATGACTTTTTGGCGGGCATTCAGGGGTTTGTTCCGGTGGGCATACTGAGCCTAAATCCCAAATATGAGCTTGATTGGGCGTAACAGGAGCTGGCGCTCTGCCCTTCAATTTTAAATGGGATTTAACCCGTAAAAAAAGTTTTTTTCAAAAATGTCACTTTTTGAGGCGTTTTGGCCACCAATGCGTTTACCAAAAACATCACTGGCGTGTAGGCCAGATCCTTGCGCATCTTTTGGTATATATAACATTGAAGTTTGGAGCATCCTGGAGCTCGATACAGACCTTCAAAGTTTGGCATTTTTTCGAAAAATCGGTCCCAGCAAGATCAAATGGCGTCTCGGGCGTCGCGAGGTGCGACGCATATCTTTTTTGCCGGGGCCGATTTTTCGAAAAAATGCCAAACTTTGAAGGTCTGTACCGAGCTCCAGGATGCCTCAAACTTCAATGTTATATATACCAAAAGATGCGCAAGGATTTGGCCTACACGCCAGTGATGTTTTTGGTAAACGCATTGGTGGCCAAAATGCCTCAAAAAGTGACATTTTTGAAAAAATCTTTTTTTACGGGTTAAATCCCATTTAAAATTGAAGGGCGGAGCGCCAGCTCCTGTTACGTCCAATCAAGCTCATATTTGGGATTTAGGCTCAGTATGCCCACCGGAACAAACCCCTGAATGCCCGCCAAAAAGTCATTTTTGTTACATCCTAATATCCAAGTAACCACAAGCACTAAATCAAAACTCTAAATTCACTCTAAATAAACATTTCCGATGCTATGACACTTTAAATAGTCTTTCCAAATGTTTCGAAACATTTGTAGCTTGAAACATTATTACCTACCGTATAATGACATATAGAACAGCCAATTAAAGTTTCGAAGCATTTAGCACAACAATGTTTTGAAGCATTAATGGTAAGCTTTATATATCACTGTAAAGTAAGCTTTTAATGTTATATCACATTTTGACATTTCTTAAAATCTTTCAAAACACTAACTTAACACTAGTGAGGGCAATAAAAGTTTGGCAGTATTTCGTGGTATTTTTATGTTTGCTGCAGGTAAAATCGTTCGGCGCACGGTTCGGCGTCCATAAAATTGTGAGTCAATTATACTTAGTTTAACTGAGATCAGTATTAAATTATTCTCTTTGCATTGACAGTTCCTTCTCGTCGCAAGGTAAAAATTTCTAGCTGCGATGGCTTCCTGCCAGAACTAAACTATGAAAGAGGATGCCAGCTTTCGTCCACGTCACGGATCTTTCGGGCAAGTAAAGTATCTCGCGCGTCACCGGCGACATGAAGGCCAAGGCCGATCGTGACGAGGCCTCACCCTACGCCGCTTTGTTGGCCACTCAGAACGTCGTCGAAAAGTGCAAGTTGCAGCGTGCCACCGGCGGAAACCGCACCAAGACACCGGGACCGGGTGCCCAGTTGGTGCTCCGTGCCCTGGCCTGTTCGTCGAAGAATATTGTGAATTTTGTGAATATTTTGTAGTGCTTTGTAGTGTAATCATAAATAAATGCTCTGTTTTAATTTGCGAGGTGTTTTCATTTTTCCTGGATAACACGAAGTTGTTCCTCAAGTAAGACTTAGTCGACAAAAAACATCTGAAAGAACATATTTCAGGACGGACGAGACGGTTGGCGCAGGGCATCTAGGTGGAACATCTCAGTACACGCAGTTTAGAATCTCGAAAGCAATGCAACACAGCAAAAAAAAACAAACAAACTTTCAAAATCGTCATCCCAGCGTGAAAGCACTCTCCCAAGAGAGAGAAAGAGCTGCGCAAAGCTTTTTGATTTTTCTATTTCTGTTCTGTCGGTAAAGTAGTATTTTGACGTTTTACCGCTCCATAACTTTATATCAACTCTAGACGTCGCCACTCAATTTTACCTCCATGCGTATAAAGTGAAGATAAAGTTTCATGTCTCTATAGACAAACTTTATATGTTGATATAGAGGGGATTTAAAGTTACCTTATACAGTCCCGCGGTATTACCCCCTCTCCCCCTATAGTGAACTGTATAGACGGGATAAGGAAGCACCAAAACGTGACTGGTGACGATATGAAATATAACGAAATTCGGGAGTAATTTCAATTCAGTTGCTAAGAACCAAAACTGAAATTTGTTTAAAAGTATTCTAATTTTTTTTACATGCAGAAATGACAATTGAGCAGTTCTCTTAGATTTCGGTCATTCGATTTTTTTTTGTATTTTTTAATCCGACTGAAACTTTTTTGGTGCCTTCGGTATGCCCAAAGAAGCCATTTTGCATCATTAGTTTGTCCATATAATTTTCCATACAAATTTGGCAGCTATCCATACGAAAATAATGTATGAAAATTCAAAAAATTGTATCTTTTGAAAGAATTTTTTGATCGATTTGGTGTCTTCGGCAAAGTTGTAGGTATAGATACGGACTACACTGAAAAAATATGATACACAGTAATTTTTTTGGTGACTTTTTAATTAACTTATTGCCACTTATACTTGATTTGCTAAACAACACTATTTTTATTTTTTTTATTTTCTGATATGTTTTAGGGGACATCAAATGCAAACTTTACCGAAATTTCCAGAATGGGCAAAAAATCTTTGACCGAGTTATATATTTTTGAATCAATACTATTTTTTTCAAAAAATCGAAATATTGCTCGCAAAAAATTTTGAACTTCCTTTTTCGATGTAAAATCGAATTTGCAATCAAAAAGTACTTTAGTGAAATTTTCATAAAGTGCACCGTTTCCAAGTTAAATCCATATTTGGGTGATTTTTTTTTAAATAGTCGCAGTTTTTCATTTTTTTTAATTAGTGCACATGTTTGCACACTTTTGGAAAAATATTTTTGAAAAGCTGAGAAAATTCTCTATATTTTGCTTCTTCGGACTTTTTTGATACGACCTTTAGTTGCTGAGATATTGCAATGCAAAGGTTTAAAAACAGGAAAATTGATGTTTTTTAAGTCTCACCCAAACAACCCACCATTTTTTAATGTCGATATCTCAGCAAATAATGGTCCGATTTTCAATGTTAAAATATGAAGCATTCGTAAAATTTTCTGATCTTTTCGAAAACAATATTTTTGATTTTTTTAAATCAAGAATAACATTTCAAAAGGGCGTAATATTGAATGTTAGGCCATTATGAAATTTAAGCCTTGATTAAACAAAATTGAAAATATGTTCGAAATTTTTTTTTCGTAAAAATCAGAAAATTTCACGAATGTTTCATATTTTAACATTGATAATCGGAATCGGAGTTGCTAAGATATCGACATAACAAAATGGTGGGTTGTTTGGGTGAGACTTAGAAAAAATCATTTTTTATTTTTTGTGAAATCACTTTCGCGAAAGTTTCAATCAGATATTTTGAAAATTGATGATTGTAAAACAACTGGTCTAATGTAAAATGCAGTTCTCAATACTTTTTTCGTTCAAATATTAAAACCATGACTTGTAATGAAAAAAATACGAATTTTGGTCTGTAAATTCAGATTTTTTAAAAGATAAACAGTTACAATACTAAAACATTGATAAAATAAAAAAATGGCTTTTAAGGGAAAATTGATAAAACTTGGTTTACAGATTCGCAAAATGCCTAGCCCTTTACATTTTTTCTATTTTATTTTATAAATTTTTGAAAAGACTACGTTAATTGATGATTTTATTTAAAATAAAAAATAAATAAATATTATTTTAAATTATTTTTCATTAAAAATCTTCGACAAATCAGGTCAACTGAATCGAATGAAGACAGCTATTTTAGTATTTTTTTGCATAATTCTTTAATTTTTTAAATTGATTTCTGATAAAACAAGAACAGAACAAAAATTTAGCACACATATTTTTAAATTAATTGCTTTGAAATCTCTTTTATCAATTCAGACTGTAGTCCCAATTTTCATCAGTTGGTGGTAGTGACTTAAAGATATAATTTGTATATTTTTTTAAGTAAAACATGAAAATCTAAAATTATCTAAAATTTTACATTGATTGGTCAAATTTTTTGTATTATTTTTTGTTATTTTCATCATTTAAGTTATTTTAAAAATAAGATTTTTTTCAATTTTTCTAGTAATGTCATATATAAATATAAAATATTTTATTATAGACTTATTTTATTTGAATCAAATTAGATTAGAACTTTTGGTGCATTTTTAATGTAAAGCACAACAAACAAAAAAAATCAAGCTATCTAAAAAATGGTAGCCTTGTTTCGATTGAAGTGTAGATTACCACCAATGAATAGTATTGAACTAATTCTATGATTTTAAGCTTGAAAAACATAACAAATATAATATAACATAGAAATTCAAAACCTGGGAAAATTGGATACAGTAATTTGTTGAAATGAATCAAAATAGTTTTCAAAATATTTGAACTCTAAAGAACCCCAGACCGCCGCCGCTAAACATAATCTTCCAAATCACACTTCACAACTTCTGTTAGCCCTGGGGCCAAAACGGAAATCATAAGTCGGCAGTAGCAGCCGCAGCGTGGCTTATGATGATCTATGAGCAACATCATCATCTTTTTTTTTCCAGCATCATAAAGCACCACACACTTTCCAAGTTAATTACTTTCGACAACATGAGCAACACATTCATCGCGCAATTCATATTTTTAAGGCATTTTTTTTCTCCCTCTCTGATGGTGACCACCGGCAGTTTTTCGTTTTTCTTTTTTGTGGTTGTTGTATTTTGAAAAGAGTGTCAAAATATTTGTTCTTGCCTGGAAGGCAGGAAACCTCGAAAAATAAGTCATCAACCGTAGCACAACAAAAAAAAGTGTAACGTAATTGGATTTCCGGAGAAATTTTCGGGGGCTCGCTTTTTTTTCGTACGTTGGATCTCGTTAAAATGATTTTCTCGAACACATTTCGGAAAAGCGACAATTATGTGGCGTGGTGCCGTTTGAGTGTTCTATGAAATAATTTCACCGAAAATTAAACAGAGAAACACTGCCCACCATTGAAAAAACGGCTAATATCCACTTTTGGCAAAAACGAGATATTAGCACCAGGTGGTAGAGGATGTTCCAACGCATCTTCTGGAACTTGAACTTTACTGAAATAGTGTTCAGACTTGGCTGCCGATGCGAAAAACCAAACGGCTAATATGCCACTCTTATGGGAAATTGCCTTGACGGAGATTTTGTGACAAACACTAAAACGCGTTTTTCTCGGAATACTTGATTTGGCATAATAGCCGAATTTTCAATTATGGGCAGAACAATAATGTCAGAATTTGCAAACCGAAGCTTCGTGAGAATATCAGCTTGCGTAACACCTGTACGAGTTTGCGGTTTTTCACGGGAAGTTCCTCACAGCCCGTTGAAATGGCAGCAATCAATCGGTATTACCACATCCCATCGGGGTGATGTCGAGCTCTTGATTTGAGCAGCAAATTCCCCGCTCGCCAAAAACCGCAGATTCCCGTGGGTAAGGCGAGACCGATGTAAACAGTCGTTGTCTTGGACAATTTGCAATCAATCCCCGGTGCGACTAATGATGATGTTGTCCAAGTTGACCGAAAGGTAAATTTCTTCCCCCAATGGAGTAGACTGTTTTGAGAAAGGTATTTTATTGGGTGGGAAAACCACAAGGATGATAAAGTGTCAACAGTGTTGTGACTAGACTAAGGAGACACTAATATTGGAAGCTTTTCATCAGTACCTATATTGAATTCAACTTCTAAGTCCACCCCAGAACACAAAAAAAAATCAATAAATTCCAAAATTTTAGTGGCGATAAAGATCAAATCAACTGAAAATGATCTAGAACGCATTTTTTCTGCATTGATAATCATATTTAGCATTTTTTGACTGGTTTAAAAATACTTAGAATTTTATAAAATTCCAATGTACAGCACCGCAAAAACTATTTTCCGCAAAAAAATCCACATTTTTTAGATATTTTTTAAAACTAATGATTGCAAAACAACTGGGCAGGTGTGTAATGCATTTTTGAACCTCTTTTTTCATTCAAATATTCAAATTTTGCGAACAAGTCATACAAAATGCCTGTAGTTTGTTTGTTAGGCAAAATGAATTGCTAATTTTTTACACTAAAAGTTCAATTCCGAAAATACGCACTAATTGCGATAGAATTTAGGGTTGTGCAAAATCTGGTAATTTTGAAAAACAAAATAAATTTTAAACAAAAATCTAGAATACGGTCTAAGAAAATAGCAAAAATCAAAATTGAAACAAAAATTATTAGCGAAGATGATATTTACGAAAAAAAATCTTTGTTTTATTTGCTATTTAAAAAACATTATGAAGGAAATTAACACAAAAACAAATTTTGTAAAACTAAGAAAATTCCCTACAAGTTTTTTTTTGGTTTTGATGATTGGTTTGTGGTTGCTGAGATACAACCTGGTTAAGCTTAAATTATGTGAAAAATTATTAACTCTCAAACAGTAAATAATCATGGTAATTCTGGAAATAAGTAAATATTTTAGGTAAGATTTTTTTTCTAAAAATGTGTAAACATACCATTTTTCCGTTGTAATACAACCTTTTAAGTCTAAGCTGAGGTAAAATTGCATAATTTTTTTTATTAAAACTTCCAAGATTACAGAATTTTTAACTGTTTGGTGTTATCTAGGGCGTCCAATTTTCCCGGGTTTTGAATTTCCCGGGAAACGTGAAAAATATTTTCAAAATCCCGGAAATTCTTGGGATCCCGGGAAATTTTTAAAACAGTCATAAAATCTATGTTTTCATTATATTTGTTATGGTTACAAGCTTAAAATCATAGAATTAGCTCAATACTATTAATTTGTGATAATCTAAACTTCAATCTAAACAAGGACGAAGGTTTTTAAATAGCCTTAAAAAAAGCAAAGCAATCCGCTTTAACGACCCCCGGGTCTTTTGTGGGCTCTGTTGCAAGTTTCTGCTCATTTCTAGGCGTCCGAAGGTTATGTGTGGTGAGTCACTCAAAACCTCTTTTACGCTACTGGACCGACGTTTTACTTCCCCATCCGATAGAAGGCGTGATCAGGCAAATCTCGTCTCGAAAAATGCCACCGGGTCCGTCTGGGATTGAACCCAGGCCATACTGGGGTGAGAGGCTACCACGCTAACCACTGCGCCACCGGACCCGGCCTAACAGAAATTGAAAAATTGATAACAATCAATTTTGTTCTTTGTGGTGCTTTGGATTTTAAATCAACTTAATTTTTTCAATTCCAATATGATTATTTTTTTTTATTTGCGATTCAAATTACATAAGTCTTTATAAAAGTATTTATTTTATAATTTTTACTATATGACATGAGTAAAACAGCTTCAAAAATTACTTTTATATGTCTAAAAAAACAAAAAAACGACAACAAATAAAATGATACCAGTCAATTTAACATTTGAGATAAATTTTGAATTCAATGTTTTATATAAAACATATATTTTTTTTAATTATATAAATTAAATTATTATTTTTATTTAAATTACTACCGCCAACCGGGGGAAAATCGGGACTAAAGTCTGAATAGGTACTGGAGATTTTAGAGCAATTCATTTGGAAGTCGGTGTACTAATTGTTTTGTTCTGTTCCTGTTTTAACCGAAGTCATCCAAAACATTTTGCTTTTTTTTTTGCTTAAATAGCTGTCTTTATTCCTTACATTTGTCCTTATTTTCCCCAGATGCCAGTGTTTGATGAAAATAATATAATATGAGATTTTTGTTTTAAATTTAAAATCGTAAATATATCCAGTCCTTAAAAAAATAAGGAAGAAAATTTTTAAAGCGCTATGCATTTTACGGACATGTAAATTAAAATTATAATAATTTTCCCTAATAAGCCAAATACATGTATTACTTAGTTTTTAACTGTTCTACTATTTCCACAACCAAATCTGAATTTCCAGACCAAAATATGTTTTTTTTTCAATTTCGGGAATTCCCGGGACAAATTAAAAAATCCCGGGATTTTTGTCCCGGGAATTCCCGGGATGGACGCACTAGTGTTATCTAACAAGACCTAATTTTTCAACTCGCGTTTCTCGGAAACAATAGATTTGATTTTTTTACCTAAAAAATAAATTAACGTGAAATTTTCGGCTCTCTTCTGTTAAAAATAATTTTGAACTTTGAAAATCTAACCCTACATTTAAAAATGTTCAAAATATGTTATTTGGGCCATTTCAAAAAGTTTCTCAAGTTATCAAATTTCCTAAAATAAAAAAAATAATTTAGGAAAGAGTAAAAAATATCACAAAAGTTTCATTTTTCAATAAATTACGCCTAACCAATAGTTTCCAAGATAAAGCGTGATAATAAATAAGAGTTTAATTTGTTGACAATGAGATAAAAAATATTCTGGAAATTTTACTCTAAGTGATAACTGACAAATAAAAATGGGATTTATTCCGTTAACATTTTTTTCTGAAAAGTCAAAATCATAAGCTACAACTTTGCCGAAGACAAGGGATTAAAAAAATATGTTACTTAAGTTCAGCTTTGGGCCATTTTTCGAGCTAAAGTAATGACGAACCAAAATTCGAGTAACCTAATATATTTTTTTTTTCTAATGTTTTCTATCCTTTAATTTCCTTTTAATCTAACCTTTCCATTTCACCTTATGAAATGTTTTAAGCATCAAATGTTGTGAATGAATTTTTGTCTTGATTTAGAAATCCAGAAAAAAACAATCTTCAAATGGATGATATATTTTCTCACAAATTTTATTTTTTGATATTTCAAATAACAGTTGATCAATAATGTTTTAAAAATATGAAAAATTATTATTATAAGATGAAAAATAAGATAAAATTTTTGATAATGTTTTATTTAAAAAAAAATTACTTTAAACTGGTGCATTCTGTAAAAAAAATCGATTGTATAATGTATATTAAATTTATTTAACATCCAACAATGACATCGAGAATTTTTCAATTGTTTTTTCGTTACTTTACAAAAATAACTATTAAAAATCATAACAAGGTTCTTATTTTGTGAAAAAGTTATACAAAGTTATACAAAAAGGTTGGATTTTTCCGTGTACTCATTTATTCTAAATAGTCCTGAAAGTCCTGAACGCCAAATCGATCAATACATCCCATTTCGAGGTACATATTTTTGAATATTTTCACACCACTATTCTGTGGAAAATCCCTTATTTATATGATTTGTATGATTATGTATACAACCAATGATAAAAATTGCCTTATCGTTGGACAAAGAATCGTTCAAATAAAATATACGACAAATATGCGATAGGCTAGGCTTTTACACAACAAAACAAGAAATGTTTTCTATTGAATAAAAGAATTGAGAAATTTGTATGCAAAAGATTAAATAATAATTCATATAAAATTCCTTAAAGCTATTTTTTAATCAATAATATGCGAAATATTCAGATTATTTAAATTTGTTTTGAACAAACAATCTTCATTTTTATAATTTCCAATTTTAGAAAAAAAAAATAATTCCAAGAACAGTTGCAAGGCATCAGTCCAAAAACTTACGATTACAAACTGCACTGTCTCCCATCTAGAGCAAACCAGAAACACAAAGGGTGCACCCAAGGGTGCATGCCACATCGCACCTCTCTGATGTGAGTAATATTTTACTCCCAACAATGCAAGGCCGTTCCGGCTTCCAGGTTCCATTTCCATATTTGGCCACATCTTCAATCACGTCCAAGACGCCGCACGGGTGTTGCATCCATCAACCCAAGAGGAAGGAAAACATTGCTTCTGTTTTTAAATTGGAACAGTTTAAACAAATGTCAAGCATATTTTTGACTTATTTTAAATTTTGAAGAATTGGATAATTTTTTAAGCATGTGACACAAGTTGATTTTCCTCAACTCAAATTTATATTTTCTCAAATCTCATATTTTTCAGTTACAAAAACTTTTTTCTTATAGGTGAATTAAAAGAATCACGCCTCCCAAGTTCTAATCCCCACATTGTATGACACACTCCGGATGCGCCGTCACACGCGACAGCCAACTGCCTCTGCTCCAAGATCCAAGATGCCTCTTAGTAGTGCTTGGCAGTGCCGAGATGTCATAACGATAATGACTTCCTTTTTCCTGTTTCTCTAGAACAACAACAGAGGAGCAGAGTAGTTCCAAAGACCACGTACCCCGTACTTATGGTGGAACACGTGGAAAAAGGCAAGCACGAAACATGAAAGGAATGTCAAAGATGCACTTGGGTTCTGCTCTTGGAGTGTAGTTGTTTTTTTTTGTTCTTGTTGCTACTAGAAAAAAGTGACTTAGAATGTGCTCCAGATTAATTACTGGAGGAAGCAGTGGTGAGTGAGATTTCTCTTGTGTTTTGGCTGGGGGCATTTTCGAGGATTTCCGTAATGAGGAGTGAAAGTACGGAAATTTAATCTGATTTAAAAATTCTAAGATTGCACTTGCATGATTTGTGTTGATTGCATGAAAAAGAAATCAAACGCAGTTCGAACTCGTTTATTGGAATAAACAGCTTAAAGGTGTATCAGATATGCAAGGGACAGAGATGATCATTTTTTTGTTTTCTAAAATAATAAGTATTGACATAGCAAATAACTAAATTAGCCCTAACATTATTTTTTGTGGCCTTCATTCCTTTCAGGCCTGATGTGTCATATATTACCCAAAAAAAATTAAGACTAGCCTATAATTTTCGTATGGTCCACAAAATATTCTCCCTACCATAAGTTAAAAAAATGTTTTTGTTTAAGTTCAGACTTGAAAGGGTTGAAGGAAATAAAAAAATATCTGCTGAAAACAATTCGAAACATAGTAGGCATTTTATGTTTCCCAGATTTGATTTAAGTTCTCCAAACCTGTCTAAATATTTCAAATTCATTATTTTTTATTTAGAAGATTTTAAAAGATATAATTTTATAATAAAAGCGTCAAAAAGAATTAAAAAACAAATTATAAAACAGTTATTGTTTTAGTATTACCAGTTGTAAGCAAAATTTCAGCTTTTCTTAGAAAGCATCTGCTAAGAATTTGAATAAGAACTATTCAGGAAAAAATATACACGGGAAACAAATTCTGATTTGTAAATTAATTATTTTATATAATTTCCCAAAACCCAAATTTTTATATTTAGATTTTTTTATTTGTTTTAAAGAACTGAAATACCGCAACTATTTAGCAATAGAGAATCACGGACAAAAATTTGCAACCGCGTTATGTTTTTTTTTTTTTTTTAAAGATGTCTGTTGGAAAGTTTACCCAACAGGAAAGTTCCTCCAAATTTTGTTTTGACATCAGATTTTAATCTAATAAAAAATTATGAATAGAAAAGTACAAGTGGTTCATCTTTTTTTGATAAAAGATGAAACATTAGTGAAATCTGCTGATTTATTCGATTTTTTTTAACATTTCAATAAGTAAACTAAATATCAAGCCCTTTTTATATCGACAATGTAATGAAAGTTATAAATATTAAGCCTTTGCAAACAATTGAATTTGAATTTTTCAAAATATTTTTTATCAAAAAGATCACAAAATTTCACAAATGCAATTTTTTTAACATTGAAAATAAAGCCACTGGGGGGGGGGGGGGGATATTTGGGTAAGACTAAAAATTTTCAATTTTCTTGTATTTATTTTTTCATTTGCCCTCTTTATTTCAGCAACTACAGGTCCAATGTTCAATGCTTCGTAGACAAATTTATGTATAAAAAAAAAACAAAATAAAAAAAATACAAATAAAATCCAATTCCAGAATTCAGGGAGAACTATTCAAATAAACTTTGAGAAAGATTGTTTTTAATGGTTCATAAGAAATTTTAATAAGTGCATGTTCAACTAACTAAGTTATAATCTTTTTTATAAAATGTATTTAAATAATAACCTAAGTTTGCTAAAAAATATTAGAATTATATTTTTTCACGCAAAAGTCAATGTCGTAGCCACCAATTTTGTAGCATAAATCAACTATTTTAAACTTTTTATAATAAACATGTTCTATTAATTTGAAGAAATTTACATCTGTTTAAATTCTAGAAAATAGTAACATAGACACTATTTTTTAAAAGTAAAATTGCTTAAAAATCTCGCAACCCAGTCATTTTCCGATTCAAACTTCAAAACTCTTTCTTAAGGTTCTTTAAACGCTTCTCTACCAAGCTCAGATAAACTCCAAAGCATTTTGTTTGTACTTTGAAACTATCCCATAATTTTTAGTTTTGTTTTCAATTATTTTTATTCAATTTGTGAAGCAACACAGAAAAAAATGTTGAATTTTGGAAGGTTGAAAAATTGGTTGGTTAAAAATTAGGGTAAAGTAGTCATCAATGAGACACGGGGAACAATGATAAAATGGCCCTCAAAAGACGTAGTTTCAACCAATCTGGCTCATATTTGGGGGAAAGGTGTATCTACTAGATACACGTCTGCCATAATAGTGGCTTTGGTTATGGACGCTCCCTTGAAAAGTTATTCATAAATGTTTGATTTTGGGGTGTAAAAGTAAATTATGGACAAAACATACTTTTTCGCTCGTAGGCTTATAAAGTTTGAACTTAATTTAACCAAATATACAAAGTTATTTGGTATTAATCTATGGATTTTACAAAATTTAAATGCTTTTTAGTGTAACTTTTGTTAATAAAAGTTTCATGTTGGCAAAATTGCTCTAAAATGTTCAAGGCAAGTCACCTGCAATGCAACAATACAAAAGCATGATGTTTTACTTGAAAATGTTGATTTTCGTAGAGTCTCTCATTGTCCCCCAGCTGTCTCATTGTTCCTGCCAAGTGCGTCTACAATGAGACAGTTGAATAACTCTGGCTATAGATGTCGGATCGATCTCATATTTTGGTCAATGCTAGAACACATTAAAAGAAAGATAATGCAACAAAAAGCTCATTAAAACATGCTTGTGACAAAATTAGATAAATCGTTGAAAGTTGAAACCAAAAGTGTCTCATTGATGACTACCCTACCCTACCTCTTTTTTTAGTGTAAAACTGTGAACCTGATGTGAACATTTCTTTTACCAAAAAAAAAACAAGAAACTGGGAAATCAGGGACCAACATTTACTCGTGAGACAATGTTTCACAGAAATCTAAGCAGGATTGGGAAGACTTTTAACGATTTAAAATTTGAGATTGACAACCGGTGTATCGACTGTACACAGCAAAAAACCAGATGGTAAAATCGAATGCAAATGCATGCACATCACCTTCATCAAAAAAGACACTTTATATTACACGCTGCATGTACAATTTTTAAACACAAAAAAAAAAGTTGCAGCCGACGGGATTCAAACCCAGCACCAACAGTAAGGCCTGGCGCCTTAGCCCGCTCGGCCATCAGACCGATGAAGAGTGCAAAGGATAAACGCATATATGAGCTTGACATTTCGGTCAAGTAGGTTTCCCATAGGGGGATGGCGTCGCTATTTTTAGACCACGTTTTCCACTTTTTCTCCATCGAAACCGACTACTTTATCGACTTCATTTTGCTGGGCGAGATAGGACGCCGTCTATTTTTAGACGATGATTCAGCACTTTTCCACTCTTGCACTTCAAAAAACCAGATGGCAGCACGATGGAACGCCACGTCCCTATACTGATGGGCTACATATTTCAGGGCGTAAAATTACAAAAAATTGCATAAAATAATGCAATATTTATTTTACACCCAGCACTTTTACACGCAGCTGGATTGCTACTTTTTTAGCTGTGTAGGTTTTCTGTGTTAATTGCATACGATGTATGGGGAACCTACAACTACATCGGTGAAAATCCAACTATAAATATAGCGGCGAGATAGCCGAGCGGGTTGGGGAGCGGACTTGGTAATCTGAATTTGACTCTCGCCAGATTGATGTTAGTTTTGGGGCGAGTAGACCTGATTTTTTTCTTCTGTACATGCTTTTTGTGTACACGTTTTCTCATACAATATTACATGCTTTTGCTCACAAAGTGTATAGATACCAAGTTTTCAAGTCGTGAGCTACACAGAAAAAAATGTTGAATTTAGGATGCTTGAAATTTTGATTGGTTTAATATTTACCTAAATAATGTGAACCTGGTGAACATTGTAGTTCTAATAATATTTTCTATATTGGGCTATTCTGGGAATTGGAATTCTGGAGAATGGATACCAGATTTGATGGGACCAACATTTTCTCTTAAAACAATGTACCACAGAAATCTAAGCAGAGTTGGGACTTTTAACGGTTTTATGTGATTGGAGAATGACCAAATTAGAGAATACATTTTAAGCCAGAAATAATTTTGATTATTATTTAAAACTTGTAATGAGGATTGACAAAATCTAGTTTACCCTAATTTGAAGGAAGTGCTTGGCTCTACAGTTGACTCTCCTACGGAATAATTGCAGTATTCTTTTTGAAGGACTGAAGAATCCATCGAAAAATTAAAGATTAACTACTGGTAAATAAATCGATTGTACTTCCATCACACTTGCCAATTTTCACTTGATTTATAGATTTAAATGTTATTGGAATATCTTTTTGATGATTTAATTAAAAAATCAATTTGATAAAAAAAGATTAAAATGTGTACTGCCAGTACAAATACGACAAAATCGCTTAGAGTTACCATCCCTAGTTCACTAGCAAAAAGGAAACCGTTTCCGAACATCAAACATTTCACCACATTGTCATCCTATAAACAGACAGCACAAAGGCCATAATAAACATTTACCTTTACGGGAAAGGTGTGATTGAAGTTCTGATGAATTGCCACGACGATGAATGCTCCCGATGACACAATGAGAGCCTCGTAAAGGGTGAAATGATTTTCGAGCAAATAATGGCAGGAATGATGAGAGCTATTTGGAGCAATTTGATATTCGAACGATTACCAAGAATTTATGCAACAATTGCAATGGCATTCATGTTGGGCAATTTGAGTCAATTCTGGAAATACTTCTGACATTAATTTGATTATCGAAACAGAAATATTATGTTCTTTTTTTGCAATATTGACAAATGAAGCTCATTTTTTATCATCGCCTAGAAAGAGAAAAATAAAAAACTCTTGCTTGGAACGTGGGTGGCTCAGTTCCAGGGAACGTTTGTGTATTGTAAATATAAATAAACTACCAATTCGATTTTTTTCTGGAGGAGAAAAGAGCAAATATTTTTCTCTGCCAAGTTCGATCGAATCACGTTCCACGGACCGTTGCATCGGCAAATAAATAATCCGTCCTGAAGCCGGGCTAGGGCTGATCTGAATCAGCGAATAAAGTACAAGTAATCATATCGGACAGACCGCACACTAGTCGGGAGCTGGGACTGATGGGCAGTGGTGCCAGATTTATTATTTTTTTGTCATAACAAGAAATATCCTTCAAAAATCAATAAAATTGAATTTAAGACTTTTTACTTTCAAATTTCATACACTTAAATTTTAATTTTTATTGGAATGAAAAACACAGTTGGCAACACTGACCTCACGGGAGCTTGGTTTACTCAAGTTCAAGTCAATCCTGGATATTGGGTGCGTGGGTTCAGGTGGTGGGTTTCTCAGCAGGGCCAACGAGCAAACGGCAACCACTCTCAATCATTGAAGGAGTAGTAGCCAACAACTGTGTGGTGTTCGGTCATGTTGAGGGTCGAACTTTTGGATGACGAAGATGATTATGATGTGATTGACTTCAGCGGAGTCAGGGAATGCAAAATTCGGCAATAATATTCTTAATTTTTTATCAAGCTCTTTTTTATCCATAATGTTCTTCAAACTCCATGCGTAGAGGTTCCGTTCCGAACGAGAGTGTGGAAAAATCGGACAAGTGGATATTGGATTTCGCCAAGAAGGTGTGCCCGGACTCGGTGCCGACACAATCATCATTCGACGTTGTTGATGGGAGCGATTCTAATCCTCCCTTCTCGATGGTAGAGCTCTCCATAGCACTATTGACGGGCAACAACACTGCTCCTGGTCCGGACAAGATTAAGTTCAGCTTGCTGAAGAATCTTCCGGACGTCGCCAAGCAGCGTCTGTTGAATCTGTTCAACACGTTGATGGAGCAGAACATAATTCCACACGAATGGCGACAGGTCCGGGTGGTTGCCATTCAAAAGCCCGGTAAGCCGGCGTCCGACCACAACTCGTATCGTCCAATCAGCTTGCTGTCGTGTCTACGCAAGTTGCTGGAGAAGATGATCCTCGACCGCCTCGAACCATGGATGGAACGAGAGCACTTGCTGTCAGACACGCAGTATGGCTTCCGGAGAGGCAAGGGAACAAGCGACTGTCTAGCCTTGCTGGCCACAGGAATCGACATAGCCCGTGGTAAAAAACAGCAAATGGCTTCTGTCTTCCTAGACATCAAGGGTGCATTCGATTCAGTCTCCATCGATGTGTTGGGAGTAAAGCTGCGGCGGAGCGGTCTCAATCCGACGATGTGCAACTTCCTCATCAACCTGTTGTCAGAAAAACACATGCACTTTGTGCAAGGTGATCTGGCAATCACCCGGATAAGTTACATGGGTTTGGCACAAGGCTCACGCCTAAGTCCATCCATGTATAACTTTTACGTCAGCGATATCGATGATTGCTTGACCGGAGACTGCTCCCTTATACAGTACGCAGATGACGCAGTGGTTTCAATCGCTGCCAAGAAGGAAGTCGATCTGCTAGAACCCTTGCAAGATACCCTGAACAACTTGGCCCATTGGGCAGTTGGAAAGGGTATTGAATTCTCTCCGGAGAAGACGGAACTGGTCGTTTTTACGGGGAAGCATGAACCGCCGCAGCTCAATCTTTCTCTTTCGGGAAAGACTATCGAGCAGTCGGACCACTTCATGTACATGGGTACCATCTTTGATCAAAAGGGAACATGGGGGAAGCACATTAACTACCTGAAGCAAAAGTGCCTGCAAAGAACTAATTTTCTGCGCAGCGTCTCTGGCAACCGGTGGGGTGCTCATCCTTCTGACCTGCTTCGACTGTACAAGACAACGATACTCTCGGTGCTGGAATATGGCAATTTCTGCTTCCAAACAGCTGCGAAATCACGCTTGTTGGTTCTCCAGCGGATACAGTACCGAAGTCTTCGCATTGTCTTGGGATGCATGCACTCAACTCACAACATGACCCTCGAGGTCTTGGCGGGAGTGTTGCCTCTGCGAACTCGTTACTACGAACTGTCTTACCGGTTCCTGATCCGGTGTGATTACAGGAATAAACTGGTAATTGACAACTTTGAAACGTTGCTGAACCTTCACGTTGAGTCTCGGCGCATGCTTCTATACTATGACTTTATGTCATCGTGGGAGTGGAGCCCGAGCACAACGGTACAGCGCACGCCTCCGTTAACCAACAGCACCCTGATTGGCTTCGACACGTCCATGAAAGCCGATACTCGCGGTATCCCAAACCATCTTCTGCGGGGGGTTGTACCGTCGATCTTCGCATCAAAGTACAACCATGTTCCTCCAAACAACAGATTCTTCACCGATGGCTCCAAGCTTGACGGCTGTACGGGCTTCGGTGTTTATCATGAATCTTATCAGCTGTTCTTTAAGCTGAAGGACCCGAGTTCGGTTTACGTCGCAGAGTTAGCCGCGGTTTACTGCGCACTGCGAATCATCGAGACCATGCCACCTGACCACTACTTCATCTTCACCGATAGCTTTAGCTCTGTTGAGGCTATCCGGTCTCTGAAGCCGACCAGGGAGTCTACGTTTTTCCTCACGGAAATACGTAAGACTTTAAACAACCTGGCGGCTCAGTCCTTCAACATCACGGTGGTGTGGGTCCGCGCTCATTGCTCGATTCCGGGTAATGAAAAAGCGGACTTGCTCGCCAAGAAGGGTGCTGAGAGTGGAGACATTTTTGAAAGGCCAATTAGCCTACAAGAATGCTACGGTTTTCCGAGGCAGCGTGCGCTTCTGGATTGGCAAACACAATGGGACGGCGACACCAAGGGACGTTGGATGTATTCCATACGACCTAAGGTGCAAAGAAAAGCCTGGTTCAAGGGAATGGACTTGACGCGTGGATTCATCAGAACGATGTCCCGCCTTATGTCGAACCATTACTCGTCCAAGGCTCATCTGTACCGTATCAACATGAGTGATACGAACTTATGCGACTGTGGGCAGGGTTATCAGGACATCGACCATCTCGTATGGGCGTGTCCAGATCACCATGTTCACAGAATTAAGCTGAAAGATACCCTCAGGGCCCGAGGAAGACCACCAGAAATCCCGATGCGAGACGCGTTATCTCAACTAGACCTTGATGTTCTCTATCCGATCTATCAGTTCCTCTTAGATTCCAAAATATCCATTTAGTTTTTCTTCAGTTAGTTTTCCTTCAGTTAGTTTTCCTTCAGTTAGTTTTCCTTCTGTTAGTATAACTCGCCTTCGTACAAAGCCGTCGTTTCTGGTTGCACCGGAAGCAAAGCAAGAACGCCCCAGCAGCTGGACACCGAGTTGCGGCTGAGGACAAAAGCAAAGGCCAGCAGAGCCAACCAAGACCCCTACACAATCCCCCTTCCCTTCCCACGCCTTGTCTTTAACATCAATCCCTTCCCTACTAACCCCGAGTAGGCCGCGGGTAATCGGCTCCCCTCCCACTAACATTTACACACAAGATCCTCTGTAATTATTAAGTCAAATGTAATTACAAAAGCCGACTCGGTCCTAACCAGGTCCCAGTACCGAAATGGACCTAATAAAAATAATTTTATGAGAAAAAAATGTTCTTCAAACCAGCCTTCTATTGTCCCCATTAAACCCCCCAAAAAAGGTATTTCGAATCCCTGCTATCAACCGGTCTACAACCGTAAGATTAATATTTGCTTTCCTTTCGATTGTTTGCCGTTTGTTGGTGCGGTCACATTTCATTGAATGCAACATGGGGAGATATCGGGACTCCAAAAATATCTACAATCTCCCCCTCAGCAAGCCTCTTACAAACAACCATAATACGACCGTTCTTTTCAAAGCCCCAACAATGCGACCCCAACCAGATATTGCCAATTCATCGCCCTGTTCAGAAATGCCTTGTATCAATGTCCCATGATATTCATCACTATTGCCCAGGACCACTTGAATGGGCTTCATTGTGATGTCCCCCCCCCTCCTTTATTTGGGCTCTCAGAAGGAGGAAAACGACGGATGCCCACTCTGGTAAGCTGATTAGCGTTCTCGAGTCTTGTTCTGAACGAACCCCTTTTTGGGGGCTGGAGAGACACCGCCGTGACCGCCCACCTAGCACAAACAGAGAATAGCGCTGGTTCGTTGTAAATTTTCCATTTTTTATTGTCCCTCCTTAGGAATGCTGCACCGCACCGGTTTGACCGCAGGAACGTCCCACTTGACATTTTTCCACTTTCAAGAGGAAATCGATACCGGTTTGACCCTTGAAGATATTTTGGGCAGAGTGGGGTTAAACTCATGGGTCGAGTTGCTGAAATTCAGAGAAATTTACAAAAATCTAAAAATATAGATAAGCCAAAACAAAGGCATTCAGAAAATTGTTAAATAAATCTCCTAATCAAATCATCTATTTTAAAACTTTTTTTGTTTAAATTACTCATCACAGAAATTCCGTTTTAAGTCATGCGAATCAGCCATGCCAGATATACAGATAAATCTGTATTATACAGATTTGTTAATTCCAAAAATAACAAAAATCTGTATATACAGATTTTTGAAAAATGATTTAATTTGAAAATTTCAATAATTTAGTAATTCAATTATGCTTTAATATGATTAAAAAGCTTAAATCTGTTGTGAAAAGTCTAAAAAATCTTCTATGGCTTCGAATTTGACATCATACAGATAAAATACAGATTTATTTTTAAGAAAATACAGATTTCCCATTAAATAATCTGGCAACGTTGATGCGAATGGTCTCTCAAAAACTTAGATTTCTGTAAAAAATACATTGCAATGTTTTACGAAAACCAGTTACTATTTGAAATCTCATGACAGTGATTCAAGTTATAAATCTCATTATCAATAATGCACGGAAAAGTGGTACCAAAAATTAAAATAATCTGGTTTAAAAATGTTATAGAAATTCTACTCAGGTTACATTATCTTATAAACATGTAGCAGGATCTACCAAATTTGAGTATATACGGAACAAACTTGGAATTTCATATCTAATTATTTAGAAGTAATTTTTAATAAAACTTGCAACATTTGGCATAGAAAAGTTCAATCAAATTTATTTTGATACATGTTATACTGAACAGTGTTGCCAGGTTTTCGGTGTCTTCTGTTTTTTAATTAGTCTTTCAAATAATTTTCTAATAGTTTCTTGCAAAACCATATCTTCCAGAAAAACCAATTAAGCAAACAAATTTGAAATGTCCAAAATAAGAGTTTGAAGCACATTCAAAAAGTTACTTTTGATTCTAGAAATACGAAATTATTTTTATTGAAATGAGCAGCTAATGTTAAAAAATCATTTTGTAACATTGCAAATGGAACCAACAGTTTCCGAAATATTTAAAAAATGAAATCAAAAAAAAATCAAATTATTCGCTCTACAGCATTACCTTGGCGTTCTCGATTGCGAGATTCCTACTCGAAACTAGGTGTTCGAAGGCTTGATTGTTGAGGCAATTGCAAACCTCTTTTTACACCTTAGCTTCCATCCACCCCGGGATTCGAACTGACGACCTTTTTCTTTGATTGTTAGTCCAACTGCCTACCAGCGACTCCACCGAGGCAGGACCCAGGGAGACGACTCCTACACCTGGACTGAGCTAACGACCTAACCTTTTTTAGGTTAGTCCGGGACCAACATTTACTTCCCTTCCGACGGAAGGCGTGATCAGACAAATCTCGTCTCGAAAAATGCCACCGGGACCGTCTGGGATCGAACCCAGGCCGACTGGATGAGAGGCAATCACGCTTACCCCTACACCACGGTCCCGGCAAAAATGAAATATAATGACTTATTAGAAGACAAAGAGAAAAACTTGTTTTTCACAAAATTAAAACTTCAAAAGGTTTATCGCAGTAAACAGCAATCCGATCAACAATGTTAAAAATATGAAATTTTCTTCCCTGTTCACACAATTTTTTTAAGGTTTCTATTATTTCATATTATTTTTAAGTAGCAAAATTAGAACATTTTTCGAAAAAATACTTAAATGCGATTTTGCTTCTTAAATATTTTTTTTTATCAACGCTTGCGATTTTTTCTCTTAAAAAATCGTTTTAAAACAAAAAAAATCAAAAATTCAAAATTCTCATTCTGGGAATTCAACTTTTAGTGATTTTTCGTCGAAATTAATATCTAAAACATTGCAGGAGACACCAAATTGATCGATCGATCAATTCTCTGACGCTTTGGACAACGATAATTATTATTTTTGCCTTCCTTCCCCAAATTTTTTTGGAGTATTTTCATAGAATTTTCATTGAATTTTATAGGATTTTCATAAATTTTAAAGAATTTTCATAGAATTTTCATAAAACTTCCAATGTATTTTTATAGAGTTTTCGTAGATTTTTAATAGAATTTTCATAGAATTTTCATAGGATTTTCATAGAATTTTCAAAGAATTTTCATGGAATTTTCATAGAATTTTCATAGAATTTTCATAGAATTTTCATAGAATTTTCATAGAATTTTCATAGAATTTTCAAAGAATTTTCATGGAATTTTCATAGAATTTTCATAGAATTTTCATAGAATTTTCATAGAATTTTCATAGAATTTTCATAGAATTTTCATAGAATTTTCAAAGAATTTTCATAGAATTTTCATAGAATTTTCATAGAATTTTCATAGAATTTTCATAGAATTTTCATAGAATTTCATAGAATTTTCATAGAATTTTCATAGATTTTTTTATAGAATCTTCATAGAATTTTCATAGCATTTTCAAAGAATTTTCATACAGTTTCATAGAATTTTCATAGAATTCTTATGGAATTTTCATTGAATTTTCATTGAATTTTCATAGAATTTTCATAGAATTTTCATACAATTTTCGTAGAATTTTCATACAATTTTCGTAGAATTTTCATGGAATATTCGTATAATTTTCATAGAATTTTCATAGAATTTTCATAGAATTTTCAAAGAATTTTCAAAGAATTTTCATAGAATTTTCATTGATTTTTCATTGATTTTTCATAGAATTTTCATAGAATTTCTTAGAATTTTCATAATTTTTTCAATGAATTTTCATAAAATTTTCATAGAATTTTCAAAGCTTTCTCATAGCATTTTCATAGGATTTTCATTAAATTATCAAAGAATTTGTATATGATTTTCAAAGAATTTTCATAGAATTTTCTTGCATTTTGATAAAATTTTTATAGAATTTTCATAGAATTTGTTAGAATTTTCATAGATTTTTCATAGAATTTTCATAGAATTTTTATAGAATTTTCATAGAATTTTCGTAGAATTTTCATGGAATATTCGTATAATTTTCATAGAATTTTCATAGAATTTTCATAGAATTTTCATAGAATTTTCATAGAATTTTCATAGAATTTTCATAGAATTTCTTAGAATTTTCATAGATTTTTCAATGAATTTTCATAAAATTTTCATAGAATTTTCAAAGCTTTCTCATAGCATTTTCATAGGATTTTCATTAAATTATCAAAGAATTTGCATATGATTTTCAAAGAATTTTCATAGAATTTTCATTGAATTTTGATAGAATTTTCATAGAATTTTCATAGAATTTTCATAGAATTTCTTAGAATTTTCATAGATTTTTCATAGAATTTTTATAGAATTTTCATAGAATTTTCATAGAATTTATACTTCATTAAATTTAGCACAAATTTTCTGAATACAAATATGTCCGGATCTATCATCCAACCCTTCGCTGGATTGGTGATCCAAAAACCTTTCAAACGAATCTAAAATGTTGAAAAACTGGCAACCCTGCCTCAAGTTATTACCACTTAAGTGAATTTGATTTAATTTTTGATCCCGGATTTAAGTTACCCTAAGGTGACTCCATGTTTGCTGAGCACTTGGTATCCATAAATTTAATCATTCAGATGAATATTACTATCAGTACCGTTATCAGGGGTGACATTGGGTTTGGGAGGTGCTAAAATTTGTATAACCCAATCTCACCTCCCAGAAACAATGTTACCACTGATGACGGTATTTTATGTGTTCCATTTTTGTTAGGAGTGAGGAAGGCACCAAAAACGTAGGTGAATTAAGTTGTTTTTTTATTTGGATGAAACTTTGTAAAAATTATGAGTTTTTCGAAAAATTGTCAACGTTGTCTAATGAATTTTGACCAACTTGTGCCATCGCTCAAAAGGTCTATAGTAGAGTGTAACAAAATTGACTTTTTGGCGGGCATTCAGGGGTTTGTTCCGGTGGGCATACTGAGCCCAAATCCCAAATATGAGCTTGATTGGACGTAACAGGAGCTGGCGCTCCGCCCTTCAATTTTAAATGGGATTTAACTTGTAAAAATACTTTTTTTCAAAAATGTCTATTTTTGAGGTACTTTGGCCACCAATGCGTTTATTAAAACACCACTGGCGTGTAGGCTAGATCTGCAAAGTTTGGCATTTTTTCGAAAAATCGGCCCCGGCAAAGTCAAATGGCGTCTCGGGCGTCGCGAGGTGCGACGCATATCTTTTTTGCCGGGGCCGATTTTTCGAAAAAATGCCAAACTTTGAAGGTCTCTACCGAGCTCCAGGGTGCTCTAAACTTCAATGTTATATATACCAAAAATACCACGCCAATGATGTTTTTGATAAACGCATTGGTAACCAAAGTGCCTTAAAAATAGCCATTTTTGAAAAAAGTATTTTTACGAGTTAAATCCCATTTCAAATTGAAGGGCGGAGCGCCAGCTCCTGTTACGTCCAATCAAGCTCATATTTGGGATTTGGGCTCAGTATGCCCACTGGAACAAACCCCTGAATGCCCGCAAAAAAGTCAATTTTGTTACATCCTAGTATATAGATTTTGTAGAAAAAAAATGTCAATTGCGCATTTGCGTCATGTGTAACATTTAACCCCAAAAACCCCCTCAACAGATTCTGCGCGAGATACCCACTGAAATACCACGAATTCTTTCCAAAGTCCTTCGCCAAGTCCCGTTGATTTCGGACCCTGATGGTGCCACTTGAGAACTAGCCAAAGTCGTCGATTTTTAACCGGCCTCAAAAAATTCCAGCAGGAAAAAAATGACAATAAATTTGTGAAATTTACGATCCCAAACAGTATTATTTTTCCCCTTCTATTGACACCATCGCTACCTGCCTGCACAACTTTGGAAGCTGGCGGTGGCCGAGGGCCCCTGTGGAAGATTCCCGGTACGACTCCGGAAGGTGTTGACGCGGTGTCGTTACTTTCATCCCACGTCGTCCCGTGCCTACCTGCCGGTAATGTTACCGACCAGGTAATGTTCACTTTTTTTTGGGTGCGTTTGTTATGGCGCTTTGGGTTTCGTTTTATGATGGAACATTCTTCGGGCAGGTTTGGCGTGGGCTTTGGCCGTTGCCGCCACTAACGGCTGGTGCTAAGGGGTTCTGTGGTTTTGCTCCCGTGAAGTGGCCATTTTTGGTTTGATTTATTTTGGCGTATGATGAGTTTGTCAGAAACAATATGGTATGGCTTTGGGCCAGTTGGTTAATGCATGATTTCCAAGAATCTGCTTTGTATTCAATTCACTAAGGTTCACTTCCAAAAAATGATCTCAAAACCACTCTTAACAGGACATCGTATTTGACACTGAAACGAATGGCACGTGTCTCGAAAGATGATTATCAGAAAAGCATTAGGGCCACCCTTTTCCTCAACCCACTCCCCACCACAAATCACATGTGAAGCCTAACATGGCGAGCACCTAAAGTGATGAAAAAGCTTCCGAGAAAATCCCTGGGCGTCTGGCGTCAAGGACTACAACCCCCCCGGTGAAACAAACATCTTTTGATCCGTGGGTAAAATGATAACACTGAGAGACACACACGGTCGAGGGGGAAAAAAGAGGCTCTGATACCTACGTTTGATACGGTTGAAGGATGAGTTCCACGAAGTGTCGACCGTACACTTGATAACTGTCCCCCGGAATTTGACCCTAGCAGAGTTCACGTAATTGTTACGTGATGAATTTGTTATCAGAAAATGAAAGTTGCTTTTTGGTTCTTCCAGAACTGTTACGAGAAACTGGTAACTCGAGAAAAACAAGTGCCGAGATATATTTAGACAAAAATCATAAATAGAACTGGAAGCTTTGATTATGACATGACAACACGGAATTCTTCCGAGGAATGTTTGTGGGTTTCCATCGAAATATATGAAGTCATGGAAAATGGCAGCTCTCAGAAAATTATTTTATTAATAGATTTTAGCAATGACATTGAGGATACAGTTAAAGTTGTGTAACGAAAAATTGACGTGCTTTCTTGAGTTAAATTTTGAGAAAGACGAAAATACAAAAATACAAAAATACAAAAACACAAAAATACAAAAATACAAAAATACAAAAATACAAAAATACAAAAATACAAAAATACAAAAATACAAAAATACAAAAATACAAAAATACAAAAATACAAAAATACAAAAATACAAAAATACAAAAATACAAAAATACAAAAATACAAAAATACAAAAATACAAAAATACAAAAATACAAAAATACAAAAATACAAAAATACAAAAATACAAAAATACAAAAATACAAAAATACAAAAATACAAAAATACAAAAATACAAAAATACAAAAATACAAAAATACAAAAATACAAAAATACAAAAATACAAAAATACAAAAATACAAAAATACAAAAATACAAAAATACAAAAATACAAAAATACAAAAAAACAAAAATACAAAAATACAAAAATACAAAAATACAAAAATACAAAAATACAAAAATACAAAAATACAAAAATACAAAAATACAAAAATACAAAAATACAAAAATACAAAAATACAAAAATACAAAAATACAAAAATACAAAAATACAAAAATAAAAAAATACAAAAATACAAAAATACAAAAATACAAAAATACAAAAATACAAAAATACAAAAATACAAAAATACAAAAATACAAAAATACAAAAATACAAAAATACAAAAATACTAAAATACAAAAATACAAAAATACAAAAATACAAAAATACAAAAATACAAAAATACAAAAATACAAAAATACAAAAATACAAAAACACAAAAATACAAAAATACAAAAATACAAAAATACAAAAATACAAAAATACAAAAATACAAAAATACAAAAATACAAAAATACAAAAATACAAAAATACAAAAATACAAAAATACAAAAATACAAAAATACAAAAATACAAAAATACAAAAATACAAAAATACAAAAATACAAAAATACAAAAATACAAAAATACAAAAATACAAAAATACAAAAATACAAAAATACAAAAATACAAAAATACAAAAATACAAAAATACAAAAATACAAAAATACAAAAATACAAAAATACAAAAATACAAAAATACAAAAATACAAAAATACAAAAATACAAAAATACAAAAATACAAAAATACAAAAATACAAAAATACAAAAATACAAAAATACAAAAATACAAAAATACAAAAATACAAAAATACAAAAATACAAAAATACAAAAATACAAAAATACAAAAATACAAAAATACAAAATACAAAATACAAAATACAAAAATACAAAAATACAAAAATACGAAAATAAAAAAATACAAAAAGTTTTACACACATCCATTAAAATTCAGTTGGTACAGTTATTCATTTTGGGCAGCAAAGCTTAAGCAATAAAAAGCATATTTCCTTCTCATCATCTGCATCACATCATTTGAACTTCTGTCACCAAGCACCACCAAAAACGTTGTCGTGCTATCTTGTCACACGTCGCTTTTTGACGTTCCAAGAAAAACGCGTTCCAATGTTTGACCTTGCGTGAACAAAATACGGAGCACGCAACGTAAACAATAACAAACAAGTTTTTTTTGGTTGACCATTGTGCATTGTCCTGAAGTTTGGTTGAATTTGGTTGCTGGAGTTCAGAGTTATAATTGAAAATGTTTACGGTAGTCGGGAATTTACGTGTGTCTAACGCGTTTTGACTAAAATCCTATGACCAGTTGTCACACTTACTTGATGAATATCTTAGGATTGAAATCAAATTTTTAGAATCTTTGAAAATCAAAATGTGAGGTATTGTGAGCTGCAACAAATTGAGTTCTTAACTCAATTTGGTCCAAAATCGACGTGTGACAAGATAGTACGACAATGACTTAATGATCCATCATTTTGCAGAAGAGTTTCATTCATGGCTTTATTTTATTCACGCAGTGCCCTCTGGCTCCCCCTTCCCTCCTCCCCTTTTTAAAGCACACCCTAGTGCTACTGTCACTAAACTCATGAATGACCACAAAATAATATCTGTAACGATCGTAATATCCAACTGAGTGGCCCAACTCGCTGGGTGACATTGTGTTGTGCAATTTCGCTGCAATTTCGGACTCCGGGGCGTATCTCATTCACCACTATTTGTGGCCATGGCCTCGAGGACTCGCGAGTTGGAATTACCTTCAGGCTTCATCATGACGACTAGGATAGTCCGGTGGCGATGGTTTTATGAGAGCACATTTCAGCGAACTAATATTGCACTAGGAGGGGCACTTTGCGGGGCAGCTGAAATGACCAAAATGAAATTGTTGAACTTGACGCTAGTTGAACTCTAGTTTGACTCTAATAACCCCTCTCTCTCTCGATCTAGAGAGTTCGAGCGATGACTCATTCGCTGATAAGTGGTTATCATCGGTGCCATTTTGTGCGAGTTTCCCACAAAAGAAGATTTTTCTCCTACAACTTTTCTATTGTGTGTTTGTTGCGAAGGAAAAAGTCAACCGCTTTTCTCATGTTTTCACTGCTGGTAGAGCTTTGTCGTTGTTCGTCAAACAGTGTCAAACACACACGCACACATCTTCTGTTGTTCGTTGGAAAGAACACTTTTTCTACTTTCTTGTCCCTGTGGGTTTGTGCTGTTAACCTCTGCTAACCAGCGGCTACAGACTTGTAACCACTAAAAGGAGATCTATTTGGTACGAATTTATCCGATTCTCGAATTCGATAGAAAAGTGGGTTTTGTTGAATATCTACGGACTTGGGAGGAGTTTCGGGATCTTTTAAGATCAAATATTTGATATAAAAAGTTATACAAAATGACGATTGTAACTCAATTTAGCCAAAAATACACATGCGATAATATAGCACGAATACGACGCTATAACCAAGGAAGTTGATCGATAAAATTATCGTCGATAATATTATCGTCTGACGATAACGATAGTGGTTATCGTTATTTCGATAATTCTATCGGCGTTAATCTTATAACCATTATAATGGACGATAACTCATTTTTTAAATCTTTTTAAAATCGATTAATTATACAATGAATTCATAACAGTTTGCAATTGATTATACATATTTTTTCCAATGAAAGATATTTTTTTGCCCCCTGATTATTTTTTGGGAAAATTTTGGGTCCTGCTTTACATTACCGGATTAACCACATTTTTTTCAAAAAAATGTATCTCTAAAACAAATTAACCAATTTCAGCTCACAGCGTTTCAAAGGAAAGGTGATTAAACATTTTCAGAAGATATCGGATATTTTTTGAAAATACTTCAAATTTTATAATTGCATAGTGGGTTTTAAACAACGCAAAAAATGTAAAGATTTTCACTACGTTAAAACTATTTTTAAGTTATTTTTTAAAAGTTTGAAATATGGATATCAAACGACGCGTAATTATGTTTAGTTTCTCATTACTTTAAAGTTTTGAGTGAAAAATACTGAAATAAAAAAAAATATTTTTTATTAAAAATGCTCACGTTTGTATAGTTTGTTATATGGGTATCGAACGACGATATATTTTGAATTGTTTTAATTGTATTTGCATTTTCAGTGTAAAATACTTTTTTAAACAAAATACAAGCATACAAAATTTCGCATCGTTTGAAACCCATATTGCATTATTTGAGTTTTTAGGAAAAATCTAAGGTAATTTGTGAAATTTTCAGTATTTTCCAAAAAAAGCACTAATAAATTGGAAAAGCATACAAATTTTCAATTCTTTTGATACCCATATTGCAAATTTGTATAATGAGAGTAATTTCGAAATTTTTTGTATTTAAAAAAAACTCTGATAAATTTAAAAAGCATTCAAAATTTCGCTTCGTTTGATACTTATATTGCAAATTACGAAAATTTGAGTATTTTCGAAAAAATACGATATTTTGAAAAAAAATGTGCATTTTCAAAAAATACTTTACAAAGTGAAAGAAACATACAATATTTCGTTTCGTTTGATACCCATATTGCAAGTTATGATTGTTTGAGTGTTTTCGAGAATACGGTATTTTGATACTAAAATTTTCTCAAAATAACTTTTTTTTTCGAAAATACTCAAATTTACAAGATTTGCATTATGGGTATCAACAGAATTGAAATTTTGTATGCTGTTCCAATTTAGTAGAGCTTTTTTTGGAAAATACAAAAATTTACACAAAGTATTTTTTCTTAAATAATACTCAAATTTACAAAATATGCAATATGGGTATCATACGATGCGAAATTTTGCATGCTTCATACATACATTCAAATTTTGTTTGTTTCATGTCTGATGCAAATTAAAAAAAATTGAGTACTTTCGAAATAATGCGGTATTTTATGATTAATTTTGAGTACATATTTTAGTTTGAAACTTAAATACTAAAATTTTTAAAAAAAATTCTTTGTGAAAGCATTGTAAATGTAACATGATATGGTTGAATTAATCGAATTTAGAAAGATTTTATAAATGAGTTATTGTCAATTATCGACTATAAGATTATCGCCGATAGGATTATCTAAATAACGCTAACGATAACGATGGATTATCGTTATCGTCCCGGCGATAACGATAGAACTATCCCCAAGTAACATTTTTTCCCAGGAGTTCTACAAGAGCTCTTCAAGATAGCTACAGCATAGCAGTTTGGACCGCGGTAGGATAAAATTCTCTTCAAGTACTCTTCCAAACTCCTGAAGAAGTTTTGAAGAGAGTTTTATCCTACCGCGGTCCAAACTGCTATGCTGTAGCTATCTTGAAGAGCTCTTGTAGAACTCCTGGAAAAAATGTTACTTGGGTCGTTATCTTTATCGAGCCTCGTTAACAACCTGAGCAATTCTCTACAAAACCGGCCGATTTCGACCATTTTTATTTTTTGTATTTTTTGATTTGGCTCAAACTTTGTGGGGGCCTTCCCTATGACCAAAGAAGCCATTTTGCATCATTAGTTTGTCCATATAAATTTCCATACAAATTTGGCAGCTGTTCATACAAAAATGGTACGTAAATATTCGAAAATCTGTAACTTTTGAATGAATTTTTTGATCAATTTGGTGTCTTCGGCAAAGTTGTAGGTATTGTTAAGGACTATTTAGAAAAAAATAGGTACACGGAAAAAAAAATTTCTCAATTTTTTTATTAACTTTTTTTTCACAAAAACTCAAATTCCCAAAATACGTATTTTTTGATTTTCGAGATTTTTTGATATGTTTTAGGGGACAAAAATCCGCAACTTTTGAGCTATAGAGAAACATGGTCAAAAAATCTGCCGCCGAGTTATGATTTTTTGAAAAACTGGTGATTTTTGGAAAAAATCGAAATTTCATACATAAAATTTTTTTGACCTCATTTTTTTATGCAAAATTGAATTTGCAATCGAAAAGTACTTAACAGATTTTTTGATAAAGGGCTCCGTTTTCAAGATATAGCCACCGAAAGTTTGATTTTAGGAAATATTTGCAGTTTTTCAATTTTTAAAAATAGTGACCATGAATGACCATTTCTAAAAATATTTTTTTTGAAAAGTTCAGAAAATTTGCTATAAAATTGTCTAAGAGACATTGAAGATTGGACCTCTGGTTGCTGAGATACAGCGGCTTAAAGAAAAAGAAACACGAAAATTGAATTTTTCTAAGTCTCACCCAAACAGCCCACCATTTTCTAATGACGATATCTCAGCAATTAATGGTCCGATTTTCAATGTTAATGCATGAAACATTCGTGAAATTTTCCGATCGTTTCGAAAAAAATATTTTGAAAAAAATTAAATCAAGACTAACATTTTAAAAGGGCCAAACTTTGAATATTATGCCCATTAAAAATGCTAGTATTGATTTATTTTTTTTTCAAAATATTTTTTTCGAAAAGATCGGAAAATTTTACGAATGTTTCATGTATTAACATTGAAAATCGGACCATTAATTGCTGAGATATCGTTATTAGAAAATGGTGGGCTGTTTGGGTGAGACTTAGAAAACTTCAATTTTCGTGTTTCTTTTTCTTAAAGCCGCTGTATCTCAGCAACCAGAGGTCCAATCTTCAATGTCTCTTAGACAATTTTATAGCAAATTTTCTGAACTTTTCAAAAAAAATATTTTTAGAAATGGTCACTCATGGTCACTATTTTTAAAAATTGAAAAACTGCAAATATTTCGCTAAAATCAAACTTTCGGTGGCTTTATCTTGAAAACGGAGCCCTTTATCAAAAAATCTGTAAAGTACTTTTCGATTGCAAATTCAATTTTGCATAAAAAAATGAGGTCAAAAAAATTTTATGTATGAAATTTCGATTTTTTCCAAAAATCACTAGTTTTTCAAAAAATCATAACTCGGCGGCAGATTTTTTGACCATGTTTCTCTATAGCTCAAAAGTTGCGGATTTTTGTCCCCTAAAACATATCAAAAAATCTCGAAAATCAAAAAATACGTATTTTGGGAATTTGAGTTTTTGTGAAAAAAAAGTTAATAAAAAAATCGGGAAATTTTTTTTTCCGTGTACCTATTTTTTTCTAAATAGTCCTTAACAATACCTACAACTTTGCCGAAGACACCAAATTGATCAAAAAATTCCTTCAAAAGTTACAGATTTTCGAATATATACGTACCATTTTTGTATGAACAGCTGCCAAATTTGTATGGAAATTTATATGGACAAACTAATGATGCAAAATGGCTTCTTTGGTCATAGGGAAGGCCCCCACAAAGTTTGAGCCAAATCAAAAAATACAAATAAAATCCATTTCCGGTTTTGGTAGAGAATTGCTCACCTGGAATTTACAAGTAACTATTTACTGCAAAGATTAATGAATTAACATTATAAATAAAATATATGAATCGTTAAGAAACAGTATGAAGGAACACATATTGTTGAACCTTATCTTTTATCCAGCCTTATTAAAGCCATTTCTTCCACCCTAGTGGCTACACCATAGGTGTCCAATTTCACCCCGACACCCCAGTTGGTCACTCCGTGGCAAGTTCCAATCCCCCATTGGGAGCACCATGACTGATAAATATCGCACTAATAGCCATTAAACTCGACGTCGATCATATTCCAAATCAAGCCTTTATGGCTTTATTTATTTATGGACGTCTTTCTCTTCATTACCCAGGCAGCAACAGCCACAGTGTGACTTTGTTTATTTGGAGAGGCTTTGTTTATTGAGCTTGGCATAAATGGCCCACACGCGACCAGCGAAATTAAAGGTCCGAATCACTCATTGTTGCCATGAAGGGCAGACGCTACGCGTCAGAATGCAAGTAATGCGATATGCAATTTTACTTGAAACGGTGGGTTTAATTTGAGATTTATTAAAAAAAAAAAAGAAATCAAGATTTAAAGAGAAGGAGAATTGAACAAATAGTAAAAAATAATCATGCTCCTTTTTTACATAATTCTCAAGTTATTTCAAATTATGTTCTAATTAATATTAATTAATATACATAACGAACAACCGTGAAATATCACAAATTCATTCGCGTGCGCGTAAGGTAATGTTCACCCCTTTCCTGGTTGTTGTGGTAGCGATTAACCAGTTTGTGGTTAAAGATGATAGCCAGAGATGGCGCTCGAGAGCGCACTTTTGAGGGATCATCCACAAATTACTTAACTTATGATTTGGGACAATTTTTACTCTTCTTAGCATTTTAATTTTAAATTCAATAAAAAAAACGTTACTTAATCCACCTTAAGGTGGTTGGTGCCTTCCTCGTATTCATGTTGTATTTTAGGTTGTATTTACAAATTAATTTAAGAGTTTTTTTTTATTTTTTTTTCATTTATTTTTTATAATTATTGATTTTACTTGAACAGCAATTTTCAATTATTTTTTTTTACCAGCTCTCCAAAATAAAGGAGAAAAGTCTCATGAGTTATAAAAAAAAAATAATTAAAAAGTTCGTGTAAATCTTTGTCGAGACAAAATGATGCAGCAACATAATCAATACAGATTTTTTCCAGAAGAGACGCAGACACTGCTTAAGCAATGTGGCAACCGGGCGATACGCATGCAAGGGGGTGTGGCTGCCAATCCCCCGCGTGGACCAAAATCCCTACGCATGCTGCGCGACTCTCGCGCGTAAGCAAAAAGATCCGGCCTTTGAGGTTATGCAAAAATCACCCTGTTTTGCAGCTTTTTCTTGGCATAACTTTAGCAGTACTCCATTAAACAGAATAAAATTTAATAGGGTCTTAGGGGACCCCAAAACGAACAGAATAAGCCGGATCCGGCCAAAATCGGTTCAGCCAGTTCTGAGATAATCGTGTGGAAAAAAAATCATGTCTACACACATCCCCACAGACATTTGTTCAGAATTTGATTCTGAGTCGATAGGTATACGTGAAGGTATATCTAAAAGTCGTATTTAAGAAGTTCATTTTTCGAGTGATTTTATAGCCTTGCCTCAGTGAGGTGAGGAAGGCAAAACAACTCAATATATTCTAAGTACCTCATCTAAGGATGACCCCCTAAATCTCCCAATAACCCTACCGTTTCAACCAATTGACCAGAATCGTGCCGTCATTATCGACTGGCCAACCAGCCATCATCACCATCGCGCGGCTGTCGTCGTTTATGGTTGGTCAATTAGCGGCTCGGTGTGAAGCTGCCAAGCCAAGCTTCTCCGGTGGTGGCAAATCGAGCTCCCTTAGCGCGTTTTTATACGTTCAGTGTGTAATATGACCCATTGGTAAACGTTTGGGGCTCACTCTCTGGGAGTCGCCGAAAGGGGCACACGACTCGAACGCTGTTTGTTTTGGCTTCCAGTTTGCATGGGATTTTAGTTTTTGCCTTCTCTTCAGAGTCATTAAGGCAGGGTTCTTTGGCGGGACTCTTCTGAGTAGAAAAAAAAGCTCTTGAGCTTGAAGCGTATCTTGAGTGTTAAGAACACTTCGGTTGAGCATTGACGATGGATTGTACCAAGTGGATTGTTTAAGGTTGATAAACATGACCGATGAAGACTTCTTCAGGTATTTATAGAGTTGCCTGAATAAGTTTTAGTTTTTTTGCTGTTGTCTTTTTCAAATTAAAAAATTAAAATTAAAATTAATTTTTTTTCCGATGTTTGCTAATTTATAAGTATTTATTCATATAATTCATAATTAAATACTGAACAACGTTCTTCCGGTCATAATGATAATGGTTCTATTGTCTTTAAAAACAAAAAAAAATGCCATGAATTTTATAGATATTTTTATAGGTGACATTTGTTGTTTACCAAAAATCTCAAAAAAATAATATTTAGTTTAAAAATTTATAATAATTGTTTTGGGTAATTCTCTACCAACTCACACGAAATCGGGAAAAGTTGCCCCGACCCCTCTTCGATTTGCGTGAAACTTTGTCCTAAGGGGTAACTTTTGTCCCTGATCACGAATCCGAGGTCCGTTTTTTAATATCTCGTGACGGAGGGGCGGTACGACCCCATCCATTTTTGAACATGCGAAAAAAGAGGTGTTTTTCAATAATTTGCAGCCTGAAACGGTGATGAGATAGAAATTTGGTGTCAAACGGACTTCTACGTAAAATTAGACGCCCGATTTGATGGCGTACTCAGAATTCCGAATAAACGTATTTTTCATCGAAAAAAACACAAAAAAAGTTTTAAAAATTCTCCCATTTTCCGTTACTCGACTGTAAAAAATTTTGGAACATGTCATTCTATGGGAAATTTAATGTTCTTTTCGAATCAACATTGACCCAGAAGGGTCATTTTTTCATTTAGAACAAAATTTTTCATTTTAAAATTTCGTGTTTTTTCTAACTTTGCAGGGTTATTTTTTAGAGTGTAACAATGTTCTACAAAGTTGTAGAGCAGACAATTACAAAAATTTTGATATACAGACATAAGGGGTTTGCTTATAAACATCACGAGTTATCGCGATTTTACGAAAAAAAGTTTTGAAAAAGTTACTTTTTGCGTTTCTCTTTGTTTCGTCGTCCGTGTCTGTCGCGGGTGACCATGAACGGCCATGATCGATGACGACCAACTTTTTCAAAACTTTTTTTCGTAAAATCGCGATAACTCGTGATGTTTATAAGCAAACCCCTTATGTCTATATATCAAAATTTTTGTAATTTTCTGCTCTACAACTTTGTAGAACATTGTTACACTCTAAAAAATAACCCTGCAAAGTTAGAAAAAACACGAAATTTTAAAATGGAAAATTTTGTTCTAAATGAAAAAATGACCCTTCTGGGACAATGTAGATTCGAAAAGTACATTAAATTTCCCATAAAATGACATGTTCCAAAAAATTTTACAGTCGAGTAACGGAAAATGGGAGAATTTTTAAAACTTTTTTAGTGTTTTTTTCGATGAAAAATACGTTTATTCGGAATTCTGAGTACGCCATCAAATCGGGCGTCTAATTTTACACAAAAGTCCCTTTGACACCAAATTTCTATCTCATCACCGTTTCAGGCTGCAAATTATTGAAAAACACCTCTTTTTTCGCATGTTCAAAAATGGAAGGGGTCGTACCGCCCCTCCGTCACGAGATATCAAAAAACGGACCTCGGATTCGTGATCAGGGACAAAAGTTACCCCTTAGGACAAAGTTTCACGCAAATCGAAGAGGGGTCGGGGCAACTGCTGTGTGAGTTGGCGGAGAATTACCCTTTTTTAATTGTGCCATCTTTGAGTTTTGAGCCACTTTGAGTTCGATTTTTAGGAAAGAAAACAATTTTTCGATTTAAAAAAATATGATGTTAAAATGTGCCTAATTTGATAAAATATTGTTTTCGAAAACTTTTGAAAATTTCCTGTATAATCACCTTAGAAACATTGCTGATTAGTATTTTCATTCCTGAGACACAACATAAAAAAAGGAGCAATTCTAGCCCAAAACAGGAATTTTTTAGGTACTTTTTTCTCGACCCTCTCCGATTTCAATGAAACTTTGTAGACATGTTATCCTAGGCATATATATTTTGTGTATATGGAGCCAGTTACACTCGATAATGACATTTGAGAAGGGCGTAAGTGTTTTAAATATTTTTGTATTTCGTAATTTAAATATTGCTGTATCTCGAAGCCGTTGCATCGTATCAAAAAGTGGTCAAAGACAAACTTGTAGGAAATTTGACGAGCTTTCCGAAAAAAATACACTGAAAGAAAAAAACACTTAACTTTTATGAGATTTTTTGATTTTTAAGTTTAAAAGTCAAATTTGAAGGTGAGCCCACGATTTTTTTTCGTTCAAAATTTTTGTTTACAAAAAGACTCACGAAAAATGCAGGATGGAGCAACTCACCTAAAAAAATACAAAAATCATTTACTGAAACTGTTTTATTGAAAAGTGCTCTAAACCTCAAAATTTTCAAAAACCGAATACGGGAATTGATTCTCCAGACAATTTTACATAAAAGTCTCCATATTGACCATTGTCCTAAGTCCAATTCTTGTGAAGTTACAGCGGTTTTAAACATAAAAATGTTGAAAAAAATAGGTTTTTTGATGGTTTTTGGCAATTTCTATATGACCGACTTGATTTTTCAGTCTCGAAAATATTTTTACCGGAAAGCTCGTCCAATTTCCCATAAGTTTGTCTTTGACCACATTTCAATTAGATGTATGGGCTTACAAATATAAGCTAATTTACTATCCAGGTTACTATACTACCCGGGCAGACGGTAATAACGAAGTTCATGCAATTTCAATAACAAATACTGTTAAAATAACAGAAAATGTTATGGAATCTTCATGAAAAATCCATTTATGAATAAGTGTTTAATAACAGTTTAAGTTATCATAACAAAATTTGTTATTGGTCTGATATTGGTTGAAAGCCAAAAAAACTTGGGAATAACATTTTTTGTTATGGAAGAATAACTAAAACTGTTATTAGGATGATCGGATTAGTTGTTAAAATAACAAAAAATAATAACAAAGATTTGTTCGAAGAATAACTAAAAATGTTATTAAACTGTTATTACAATAACAATCCAATAACAAAAAAATCATAACGACGAATAACAAATTCTGTTATAAATAACATAAAATGTTATTGGCCTAGTATTTTCAAATATCAAAAAATGTTATTCCCAAGTTATTGCCGTCTGCTCGGGTACACTGAAAAAATATTATGTTTTCAGTTATAAGCATGTTTCTATTGTAAAATTGTCTCAGGAACACGAATATGATAAAATTATCACCAGAAAATTGGATCCAAGGGGTCCCCCGAGCAAAAATTTACAATCAAAAATTTCACTAAAAGTAAAAGTGTCTATTTAATATGTGAAACTGCCTTACCCAAAGCGTTCTCACTCTCAGATGGTAGTCCCAGATGTTCCCTACAAGCTGCAGGTCGAACCGAGTTGATATCTGGATGGAACACTTTTCTATTTGAGTTTGAAAATTATGCTATTTTTTTACTAAAATGCCAATAACTCCCTTTAGATTTAACCAATTGGGACGCTCTACCCTGCATTTTGTTGCATTTTTTAAGCCTTTTCAGATGCATTTTGAATTTTGAAATTATATTGAATTTTGCCTAAGTTATAGCCTTTTTAAGATTTTTGACGTTTTTGAGCCTTCAAACTTTGTGTCCCGATTTGCCCCACTTCCCGTTGACCTAGAGTGCTCATATTTTGGCCAGATGCTAGTTTTGTATGTACAAACAACCCCTGAAATTTCAGGCAGATTGGTGTGGTCGATGTAAGATGGGTATGCTTTGCTCGTGGACTCGCTCTTAAGTCAAATAAAAATTACAAATGAAATCTATCTCGTAAAAAATTACTGATACTAATTTTCATTTCGATCGAAAATTGAAAAATCTATAATTGAAAAATGCAGTTTTTGGTGAAAAATTTAAGTATGTTTTTATAAGTATTAAAAGAAACAATATAAATGTTTTACCAATTGTTAAAAATGCCAAACTGAATTTCTTTCAATTTTATCAAAAATACGTTTGTTTGAATTAGTTCATTAAAATTGGATTATCAAAAATTATCGTCAATAAAATAATCTTGAAACGATAAAAATGATTTAAAATCACCATAATAATCGGTTTGGATTATATTTTAAATAACCCTTGCAACAATAATAATTCGATTCAATAATTCAATTGTTCGTTAGGCAACGCCTTAATTGTCGATTTCCTCCACTTCTAAACCCGAACTTATTAGGTCACTCGTTCGAATCGATTACGGAAACATCTCACCATTATCTTTAAAGTTTTTTTTTCTCATTTTTTTCTCCCCCAAGATGGCACTCTTCCGTGGCCGATTATGTCCACGCCGCCGCGTTGTAATGACTGGGGCTATCAATAGTGTGATGCTGGTTTCCTCCACGAAATGCGATACTTAATTTACGCGCGACGTAATTTCCAACCGACTTACAGCAGCAGCAGCATCTCAAGCTTTTCCACCCACCTGACCATCGCCATCTCAGGCCCACTACCCCACTAATGGCGGAGCAAAAGCTTGCACTTTCAAAACAAACGCACCGCACTATATTGCGCAATAGTTTCGTTTTCATCTAGTTTTTTTTTTCTGCTGCGGAGGTGGACTGGAAGCATTTTTGGTTCATTATTGTTTTCGTTTTGTTAATGTACCCATTTTTAACTAGTCTCGGCGCGCAAAGTCTTGCGCAAAAAAAAGCAGCTCCACGAAACTTACCAAATAGTGGCGGAAAAATGCCATCAAAGGAAAGCAAAAAAAGAAGAGCATCGTTTATCAAACCAGAGCCAAAACTGACTTAATTTTATTGCGCAAAAGATGGGCTGAACGATGAAGCCATCGCTGTAATACTGTAGGAGGGCCATTTTGAGATGCGAGAAACTTGGCCAACATGGGTTAGCGAAATGGTATCAAACCCTTAAAATGCAAGTTACGGGGTCATATTTTGGGTTTATGCGTGAGAATGACGAGGGCGAGTTATGCAAAAGAATGTTTAAACTAAATTATGACAAAGTTCAAACGAATTTTCTATCCTATAATCTTTCCATTTAACAAAAATGCACTACTACAATAAAAAAAACTTATTGGCCAATTTCATGCCGGTTTCCCCGCAAACAAATTATTAAGCAAACAGATTAACGCAATATTTATTATTTCAACAAAGTATTGAATTCTCTCCGTTTTTGCGAATCGATTTTCAATGAATTTTTAATTTGTATGAAACTTTGTAAAATGATTTCTTATGCTAAAATAAGCTATTTTGCATCATTGATTTATTCCATAGGCTATGAAATTTTTCGATAATCTGTCCCTTGAAATGGCATTTTCAGATAACCAATCTAAGGCAAAGTTGTAAGTTATGATCATGTTTGCCTAGAAAACAAATTATTATTTTCTTAAAATAAAGATTTTACCAAACCTTTGTTATTATGTAAAATTTATATTCGTAGATTAAAAGTGCAAACATTTTAAGTAGCTGCATTGAATGACGGGCGAATTGTTATTGGCCATGCTATGATTCTAAAAAATCGATTTTTTGAAAGTATCGAAAAAAAAACTCATAAAATTGGCAAAAATTAAACTATTATTCGTTAAGTGATTTTTAATAATTTGCATAAAGTTCACCGTTACACCGTATCTGATTTTATGATGTAATCTAGGGAATTATGGATGCGATTTTCAGTGTTACAAAACAACAATATAGTAATTTTTTATTCTAAATTTGAAGATCATTTTTTTTCGTACAAGACTTATTCTTCAATATAATCAAACAATTTTATGATACTCTTTTGAAATATTATTCGTGGCCTGTATTTCAGAAACGAAAGAATTGATCAAAAAATTTCAAAAAGGAAAGTGAAATTTTCTCAACCATTTGATTTTATCTATAAAAAATCTATGTTTTAATAATTCATGCAATCGTCCCTCAAACACTCTTGATCATAAATTTCCATTTAATTTCAGTAAAAAATATGTGGGAGAAAAGTTGTTAAAAATTTAAAAAATAAATCTATGCAATGAATATTTAATAAAAAAGGGAAAAAATATTTCCAAGCTTAAAGCATTTTGAGTAGCTTATATATATTCATTAAATAACTCTTTAAAAATCCGAAATTTAGAATGAAAAAAACTCATGTAAACGAAAAAATTTATGCAATATTGGAAAATTTAGGGAAGGGGTACCAGCCGCTAAAGTAAAACGAAAGGGGGTACTCGGCCAAGAAAAGGTTAAGATCCGCTGAACTAAGACGTACAACCCGGGCAGACGGTAATAACAAAATTAATAATATTTCAATAACAAATCCTGTTAAAATAACAAAAAGTGTTATTATTTTAACCTGAAGTTCAACTTCAAGAAGAAAAAATAATAACAGTTTCTGATAAAATAACAAAATTTGGTATTGAAGTGATATTATATTGAAAATGTTTAATAACACGCCAATAAGAGGAAATGTTATACATTTCAGAAACTCTCCTAGTAACAAAATTTGTTATTCGTTCGGTATACTGACTAAGAAATAAAATTACCACAAATCGCACAAATGGAAAAGTTTCTAAGTGTCCATAACACAATCTGTTATTCTTTTTTCTTTTGTTAAATATGTTTAGATCTTTGGGATAATTTTGTCTAATTTCGTCGGGGTCATTATGTTGGCCATGAAATGGGGTCCTTAAGCTAAAATTATTCTAAAAAGTTGAAATTTTGGAAGTTGATTTTTTTAATTATTTGATATACCCCCTAAGGGACTTTGTTAAAATTGGCTAGAACTATGGGATAATTTTTACCAATTTCGTCGGGATCATTATTTTGGTCATGAAATGGGGTCCTTAAGCTAAAATTATTCTAAAAAGTTGAAATTTTGAAATTTGATTTTTTTTATTATTTGATATACCCCCTAAAGGACTTAGTTTAAAATGGTTAGAACTATGGGATAATTTTGACCAATTTCGTCAGGGTCATTATTTTGGCCATGAAATGGGGTCCTTAAGCTAAAATTATTCTAAAAAGTTGAAATTTTGAAATTTGATTTTTTTAATTATTTGATATACTCCCTAAGGACTTAGTTTAAAATGGTTAGAACTATGGGATAATTTTGACCAATTTCGTCAGGGTCATTATTTTGGTCATGAAATGGGGTCCTTAAGCTAAAATTATTCTAAAAAGCTGAAATTTTGAAATTTGTTTTTTTTTTATTATTTGATATACCCCCTAAAGGACTTTGTTTAAAATGGTTAGAACTATGGGATAATTTTGACCAATTTCGTCGGGGTCATTATTTTGGCCATGAAATGGGGTCCTTAAGCTAAAATTATTCTAAAAAGTTGAAATTTTGAAAGTTGATTTTTTTAATTATTTCATATACCCCCTAAAGGACATAGTTTAAAATGGTTAAAACTATGGGATAATTTTGACCAATTTCGTCGGGGTCATTATTTTGGCCATGAAATGGGGTCCTTAAGCTAAAATTATTCTAAAAAGTTGAAATTTTGAAAGTTGATTTTTTTAATTATTTCATATACCCCCTAAAGGACATAGTTTAAAATGGTTAAAACTATGGGATAATTTTGACCAATTTCGTCGGGGTCATTATTTTGGCCATGAAATTGGGTCCTTAAGCTAAAATTATTCTAAAAAGTTGAAATTTTGAAAGTTGATTTTTTTAATTATTTGATATACCCCCTAAAGGACTTTGTTTAAAATGGTTAGAACTATGGGATAATTTTGACCAATTTCGTCAGGGTCATTATTTTGGCCATGAAATGGGGTCCTTAAGCTAAAATTATTCTAAAAAGTTGAAATTTTGAAAGTTGATTTTTTTAATTATTTGATATACCCCCTAAAGGATTTTACTAAAATTGGCTAGAACTATGAAATAATTTTGACCAATTTCATCGGGGTCATTATTTCACCATGAAATGGGGTTTCAAGCTAAAATTAATCCGATAAATTAACTTTTGAGAGTTCTTTTTATTTTTTATTTTGTTATATTCCCTAACGGAATTGATTTATTTATTAAGAATTTTTGAAGCGTGAATAACAAAAACTGTTATTATTTTCACAGAGCCAGGAAGTCGGAGCTGACGTTGAAGTTCGAGCTGGAGTGTGACCTCGGAGACTGCATCGGATTCATCTAATTTTCAGCAACTTTTACTTGGAGTCGGAATCTGTGAAGTCGGGTATTTTTGGAGAGCTAAAGTCGTCGTTGACGTCATATCCTGCATCCAGAGTCGGAGTTGTCTTCAAAGTTTGGATTCAAAGTCGCTTGGAGGTACCCGACTCTGCAGCCCTGACTAGTACAGAGGAGTTATGGCAACTGCAGGTTTATTTGCAAATTACAAATAAACCAAAACAATAACTTTTTTTGTTATGGAGACATACCAGTTCAATAACATTTTTTGTTATTATGCTGCTCCACCTCTCCGCACAAAATAACAAATCTTGTTATTCCTTCATGATTCCTTCTGTGTTATTGGTTTGTTATTGCAATAACAACATTATAACAGTCATTGGGCATCCCTAGTTGGATGACTGTTTACAAGCCTCCGAGTGCTCCGCGATTTTTATCGATTTTTTGTTGAAATCGACGTTAGATTTCGCGTTCCGCCGTCGTCGTGTAAACCGGTAGCCCTGGCGAACCAGGACAAGTGGTGGAAGCACGGTATGAAGCCGAACGTGCGGTTGAAAGGTGGTTCCGCAAAGAACAGTAACCTAACCTCAAAACGTGTGGAGAATGCAGCAAAAAATTCCCGAATCCAGAGGCAGAACATGTTCGAGAGTGGCCGGCGAACTCGTTCGCTGGACCGGATTACGCCCGGCAGCAGCAGCAGCAGCAGCGGCTACCAGACCAGAAGCAAAACAAACGGCAGCTCCCCGTTCCTGTCGCAGAACTGTTTCGACGCGCTTGGTGACGATGATGCTGGTGATGGTGCACAAGTGGAACCAGAAAAGAAACAGCCCCGGGTAAGGATTCCACCGATCCACATTATGGGTAAGTCGGTCGGAGAAGTGGTGAAACTCCTCGCCACGAACGGTGTTCCGCAGAGTGACGACTACTGGCTGAAGTACACCAAAACATCGGTGCAGTTCCAGACAAAAGTGAAGGAATTGTTTACGAAGACGACTACGCTGCTGAAAAGTAGTGATGTTCAATTCTTCACACACGACACATCGGAGGATGCCCCGACAAAGTTTGTGCTTTCGGGTCTGCCGGCAGTGAGTATTCCGGATCTGAAGGAGGAGCTGGAGGCAATGGGGATCTTGCCTCTGGACATCAAGGTGCTGTCCTCAAAAAAGTCGGGGGCGGATGAGCACACGCTGTACCTCGTGTACTTCAAGCGAGGGACAGTGAAAATACAAGATTTGCGGAGAACGAAGGCGATCTTTAACGTTGTTGTTTCGTGGCGGTTCTTTTCGAAGCACCCCAACGATGCTGCCCAATGCCACCGGTGTCAGCAATTTGGCCACGGGTCATCGAACTGCAACCTGCGCCCCAAGTGTGTGAAGTGCGGCGGAAAACATCTGACGGATGTCTGCATGCTTCCGAGGAGGGCGGAGTTGAACAACAACAACAACAGCAAGTCACAACTGAAGTGTGCGAACTGTGGCGGAAGCCACACCGCTAATTTCCGTGGGTGCCCAGCTAGAAAAGCCTATCTCGACGAGCTCGAGAAAAGGAAGAAAAAGCCTTCTCGCCCAGCGCCGCCTTCGAGCGGCCCTGTCCCAGGCCGAAATAGCGGAGCCCAAGGTGGACCTACTAACCGGTCCTCATTCGCTGCAACCGGGCGACCCACCTACGCGCAGGTGTCGTCCATGAACACTCCACCGTGCGCTAACATTTCCGACGGCGAAGGTCTCTTCACCGTTACGGAATTCCTGTCCCTTGCCAGGGACATGTTTAGTCGGCTCGTTGGCTGCCGCACCAAGCAGCAGCAATTCGACGCGCTCGCAGAACTGATGGCCAAATACCTTTATGGGTAGTTTGAGCCATCAACTAAAAATCGTTAATTGGAACAGCAGATCCGTTCTGCTGAAAAAAATCGAATTTTTCGATTTTTTGTCACGACACCAAATCGACATTGCAACAGTCTCTGAAACCTGGCTCAAGACTAAAAATTCGTTCCATCATCCCGACTACCGATGCTTCCGATCCGACAGGACGAGCACTGACGACGAGCGAGGCGGCGGTGTTCTCATTGCCCTGCGAAAAAGCCTCAACGTCGACTATTCGGTGCTGGACCTTAACACGAGCGCCATCGAAGCGGTTGGCCTAGAAATCCGATTCCCCACGCAAACCGTCCACTTCATTGCGGCCTACTTTCCTGGAATCCACCGTGGAGCTGCTTGGAGCACATTCCGGCGGGACATTAACACACTGGTGCGGCGCCCCGTGCCGTTTTTCGTTGCTGGAGATTTCAACGCGCGCCATCGACAGTGGAACTGCCTGAAGGCGAACAGAGCTGGAAACTTCCTGGCGTCTCGTGCAGTTTCTTCGGACTTCTTCATCCACGCTCCGAGGTCGTTCACCTACCAACCCCCCGGCGGCCGCCGGCCGTCAACGCTTGACATTGTTCTCTCCAACAACTTGGTGAATATGTCATCGCTGACCGTAGTGAACGACCTGTCGTCCGACCATCTGCCTGTTCTCTTCAGCGTGGACGTAGCCGTGCCCTTCCAACGCTTCCCGACAACGACCAGATGCTACAACAGGGCGAACTGGCCAGCCTTCCAGCGCATCGTGAACGAGAAAATCGACTTGAACTCCCCCGTCGCAACCAACCTGGACAGCCCTGCAGGTATCGACCGATGCATTGAGTTCTTTACAAGCACGCTACTGGAAGCCGAAGCCGCCGCCGTCCCCGCTGTACCGGTGAGAACTTACGAAGATGCCAAGTTTCCGGAGTCCGCGCGCCAGCTTGTCACTCTGAGAAACACGCGCCGGCGCCAGTGGTACCGCACACGCGATCCACTTCTCGGTACAATAGTCGAGTCGCTGAACAACCGAATTCGCTTCGAGTGTTCGATCGCCAGAAACCAGCATTTTTCGAACAACATCCGGAACCTGGAGAACGGCGCCAAGGATGTCTGGAAGATCAGCAAAGCGCTCCGAAACCAAGTGAAGTACAGCCCGCCTCTCCAGGCAGGCGACACGCTGAAGGCATCCCCGGAAGAAAAGGCGAACCTGCTGGCTGACAATTTTGCACGGGCGCATCGCAACCCTTCTCCCGGTGATCCGACTACTTCCAGTGCTGTCGAAGCGAGCGTGCAGCAGATTGCCGACAGTACCTTCCCGGTCGAATCAGTGCCAGTCATCCGCCCCAAGGAGATAGCACGGATCATCAAGTCGCTGAAGCCGAAGAAGGCGCCTGGCAAGGACAAAATTCGGAACACCCTGCTCAAGCGGCTCCCCCGCAAAGGACTGGTGATGCTGACGCTGATCGTGAACGCGTGTCTGAGGACATCGTACTTTCCGTCCAGCTGGAAGCACGCCATCGTCACGGCAATCCCAAAGCCGGGCAAGGACATCACGAATCCCACCAACTACCGTCCGATCAGCTTGCTTCCCGTGATGAGCAAAATCCTCGAGCGTGTGGTGCTTACCCGGATCGGAAACTTCGTCGAGCAACGAAATGTCGTTCCTCCGCAGCAGTTCGGCTTCAAACGAGGCCACTCCACAAACCACCAGCTCGCCAGACTAACGCGCAACATCAAGAACTCGCTCGCCCGGGGCGAGTCAGCTGGCATGGTTCTTTTGGACGTGGAGAAGGCGTACGATTCGGTGTGGCAGGATGCGATCCTGCACAAGATGAAGCTGGCCGGGTTCCCGGCGTACATTCTGAAGCTGCTCAACTCCTTCCTGAAGCAGCGCAGCTTCCAAGTTGCTGTCGATGGTGCGCTCTCGTGCCGTCAGGAAATTCCATTCGGCGTCCCGCAAGGAGCTGTCCTGAGTCCGGCGCTGTACAACATCTTCACCTCGGATCTCGTCATGGTGAACGGGGTCGAATACTACCTCTTCGCCGACGACACTGGATTCGTCGCTGCTGACAAGAGTGCAGAAGTGATCATCGAGAAGCTGCAGGCGGCCCAGGACTCGCTCGAGAGCTATCAGCGGAAGTGGCGAATCAAAATAAACCCGGCGAAGACGCAGGCGATCTTTTTCACCCGGCGGCGCGCTGAAAGGTTCCTCCCCCAGTCACGTGTGCTGGCACTGGGCCACGAAGTTCCCTGGTCGGACGAGGTCAAGTACCTTGGTCTCGCGCTCGACCCGAAGCTGAAGTACGACAAGCACATCGACGCCGCGTTGCAGAAATGTGACAAGCTGACGAGGATGCTCTACCCGCTGGTGAGCCGAAGGTCAAGGCTGAGCAACGCCAACAAACTTCTGCTCTACAAGCTCATCTTCCGTCCGACGCTCACGTACGGATTTCCAGCCTGGCACAGCTGTGCTTCAACCCGCCGCAAAAAGCTGCAGACGCGCCAAAACAAGATCCTGAAAATGATGCTGGACTTGCCGTTTAATTTCCCGACGGACGAGCTCGAGGAGGCGGCCAACACGGAATCGCTGGAAACCTGGACCAGCAAACTGCTACAGCGGTTTTGGACGAGTTGCACGATGTCAGAGAATACTCTGATATCGAGTTTGGTGCCGTGATACTGTGATCTAGTTTTTAAGAAACCCTTTTCCTCCTCCTATCCCCCTTCTATCCTAGCAAAAGTGACAGGTTTTTTGCGAGTTGTTTTCCTGTTTTCTGTTTCCTTTACAACCAACTTTATTTGCATCCATTGTGATAAATGCCTTATACACAGCTGAAAGGATCCCCCAAAACTCTGTACTGCACTTACAAAACTACTGTTAGTCGATAAACTTAAGAAATAAACTGAATTGAATTGAATATTCATATTGTAAAAAAAAAAAAAAAAAACATTATAACAGTTTAAGTTATTCTTCGAACAAATCTTTGTTATTGATTTTTGTTATTTTAACAACTAATCCGATCATCCCAATAACATATTTCGATCTTCTCACAATATCAAAAACTGACCTTCCCAAGTTATTTCCGTCTGCTCGGGTATTTTTGGAGAGCTGAAGTCGTCGTTGACGTCATATCCTGCATTCAGAGTCGGAGTTGTCTTCAAAGTATGGATTCAAAGTCGCTTGGAGGTACCCGACTCTGCAGCCCTGACTAGTACAGAGGAGTTATGGCAACTGCAGGTTTATTTGCAAATTACAAATAAACCAAAACAATAACTTTTTTTGTTATGGAGACATACCAGTTCAATAACATTTTTTGTTATTATGCTGCTCCACCTCTCCGCACAAAATAACAAATCTTGTTATTCCTTCATGATTCCTTCTGTGTTATTGATTTGTTATTGAAATAACAACATAATAACAGTTTAAGTTATTCTTCGAACAAACCTTTGTTATTGATTTTTGTTATTTTAACAACTAATCCGATCATCCCAATAACATATTTCGATCTTCTCACAATATCAAAAACTGACCTTCCAAAGTTATTTCCGTCTGCTCGGGAACATTTTTTACAAAAAAAAATATGAACAAATTCCAAAATTACGATTGTTGGTAATAATAATGATAATTTAATATGATACTTTTTTTTTATTAACAGTTTAAATAAGAACATTATGAAAATTTTATTGGAATTTTTATCATAAAAAATAAAACGGAACCTATGCATTTTTCACCCATTCGAAATGAGTGAAAATACAAAAAGCGATTTGCAATGATGAAATAACAAAATAATTTATAGTTAGGATATGAAAATTTCATTTTAAGATATTGTTTCGTCCCTTAAAATATCTTCAAAAAATCTGCAAACATAAAAAATACATTGAAATTAATTAAGAAATAATGTATGAATATTTTTTTTTCATTTTCAATATAATAGGGCTTTTTTAATCTTTTATACAAATTATCACAGATCGGACATATATACAGCAATTCCCCACGAAAACAGCATGATTCAAAAAAAAAGTTCTCCGATCGGGCTCAAAATTTTTCTGGGGGTTCCTTGGCCGAAATAATTAGACCCGTATTTTTTTTTGTTTGGCCATTAGGGTGACCTACGACGTGTTAGAGTGGTCCGAAAAATTGCAATTTTCGTCATTTTTCGCATAAACTGCTTTTTTCAAAAAATCATATCTCCGCGCCATTTCATCCGATTTTAGCTGTCCTAGACGCAAAAGAAAGGTGATTAGTTTGGCTATTTGAGAAAAATAGTAAAAAGTTTGAAAAATCTAGCTTTACATTTAAAAAGGTCTTATGAAAACATAAAATGCTGTTTTGAAGGTCTCGGGATCAAAGGGCCTATGTCTGAAAATATGTGTATAGGATTCCTCGGAAAATTTCATATAACATATCAAAAAATGGTGAAGTTATGTTTCCAATACTCTGAGATACGATTTTTTGAAAATTAAAACTTGGTTTTTCGAATCATGCTGTTTTTGTGGGGAATTGCTGTATAGAAACATTTAAAAATAAGAAATATTTTCATTAATTCATTTATATTTGGATATTTGCATAACTAATAATGTTTTTTTTTTATTTTTTTTTTTTGTTTTTTTTTACTCGGTTGAAACTTTGCGATTTAATTTTCAAGGTGGCCATTTTGCACCATTATTTTTTCCTCTCACATTTTAAAATGACATTGACAGGTGTCCATACAAATATACTATTGAAACATTAAAAAAACGGTATGCTAAAAATTATTCTTCTATTTGATTTTGTGTCTTCTGCAAAAAAAATAAAAAAAAGAAGAACTTGGAAAAATGCTACACTCTTGAAAACACTATTCATTTTTGCCTTCTTCACTGAGGAAAGGCTATACAAACACTCGAAAAATGAATTTGGTGTACCAAAAAATAAAAAGTTCATATTTTTGTAATTCCGCGGAAATAAAAAAACAAAGCTCATCTCTTTGATTTTATAAGGTGGAAGATCTGGCAACCCTATTAAATGTAATGAGAATAAAAAGTTAAATGTAATTTACAATTGTTGGTCGGACATTGTTATTTTAGAAAAAAATAACCATATAAATTTGAGAAAAGCACCAACTACCTTAAGGTGAATTAAGTATCTATTTTCTGATCGGTTAGATGTCTTCGGCAATAACAAAGACAAAGATAGAGTAAAACTCGGTGGAAAAAAGTTACAGACTTAAAAAATATTACTCATTTTTTATTCTATTTTTCATACAAAAAATATAGCTTCCCCAATAACAAATGAAAAAAAAAACATATTTTTGAATGAGTACAGTTGACCAAAAGTGTCATGTTTTGAGCTGTTACACAACTTATGTTAAGAGAAAAACGATCAGAAAAATAAAAATGTTCTCAGAATCGACAAAATTGCGTTAGAGTTTCAGAAGTTTTTCACATAAATTTTCAAAAATAAACAATATTCCGTTTTTCTTTAAAAAAAACAAAAATGACAGTGGTGCGTGCTAATCTCAAGTTACGTAATTTAATACAATTCAATTGATCCATAAGCAATTTCGAACCAAATACAAAAAGTAACAAGTTGAGCTTGTTTTTCATCCACCTAGCAGACGGTCATAATTTTCCTCAAATCATGGCCAACAATTGCAGAAGCCAGCAAAAAAAAAAAAAAATTGCACTGTCTCGCATTACTCATGCACATATGTACTTTTCATTGCTTTGTACATACTTGGCAGTTTTTTCATGTTTATGATATTTGTAGTGCCCTTTTTTATGCACTCAGCAAAGAATTTGGTTCTCAGCATTTTTTTTTCCTCTCAACTCAATGTGAATTCATTCCTTCTAGAAAAAAAAAAGATTCATGGTGGCGATGTAAATTACCACTTACTTGCTTGAACTAGCAGCAGAAAAAGAAACCCCGCGCCAAAAGAACAATTGCATTTCAGATGTGAGAACCGAGTGCTTGAAAAAAAAAAGTTGAAATATCTACTTGCGTGGGCGAAGGTAACAAGCTGCCGGCTGGCAAATGGCCAACGAGGTGGCTGTTGAAAAAAGCTCTCGTGTGCTTTATACGATCTGACACAAAGCATGCCATCGCAGATGATGAATTAGCGCAGGCCGTTGGCTCAAAAGGGTGAAAAATTGCCCCTTTGCAACTTTTCAAGTTTATGTGAGAGTTTGGATTTTTTTATTTTTCCAAACTGAAATGAAATCTTTATTTGAAGCTTTTCACATAAAATTAAATTTTCCATAAAAAGCGCCATCATTATGACGATAAGACATCTCGCCACTGACAATCCATTTTACATGCCATCTTCATAATTGAACAAAAAAATATGGCACCCAAATTAGACATTACACGACTGACGTAAGCCGCTTACGTGCCACATCGGGTTCAACCTTCAAAAAAGGCAATCAAATTTAACCCGCCGAGGGCAAAAAAATGAGCAATGAAAAACAAATATGAAATAAAACATAGCCAAAAAGCCTCGTCAAGACACTTGTCATAATCTCGGCCCAGCGCGGATTGTTATGATGTGCGTAATTTGGAACAATGATTGTTTGATGAAGGCTTTTTGTTGGCTTCACGCAACCTTTTTTCCGCCTGATAATTCTGGCCGGTTGAATTGATTAGCGGTGTGAACCAGTGAAAAATTGGAATATAAAGCACGCTGAGTAAACAAAAACGAAACGACAACAAAATTGCGTAATGGTTGATGTAAATTAATGCGGTTGACAAACTTAGTAAATGGATTGGTTGTTATTACTTTTGTGAACCCGAGCAGACGGAAATAACTTGGGAATAACATTTTTTGATATTTGAAAATACTAGGCTAATAACATTTTATGTTATTTATAACAGGATTTGTTATTCATCGTTATGAAATTTTTGTTATTTGATTGTTATTGTAATAACAGACTAATAACATTTATAGTTATTCTTCCAACAAATCTTTGTTATTATTTTTTGTTATTTAACAATAACAGTTGGAGTTATTCTTCCATAACAAAAAATGTTATTCCAAAGTTGTTTTGGCTTCTAATCAATATCAGACCAATAACAAATTTTGTTATTATAACATAAACTGTTATTAAACCTTATGCAAACATGGATTTTTCAAGAAGATTATATAACTCTTTCTGTTATTTTAACAGTATTTGTTATTGAAATGACATGAATTTTGTTATTACCGTCTGCCCGGGAAATCAATTAAAGTTTTCACTCTGCACAGTTAAATAAATCATGGTACAATTACATCTGGGAATGGGTAGGGGAGAGTGGGGAGACTTGATCCCCTTTTTTGGTATCACACATAACTCTGTCAATTTCTCACAAAACTATAAACTTTTTGCAACATTCATCTATGTTTGGCTAATAAGGGTATTTCATCAGATGAACTCTTCGAATCATGCCAAGCGTTTTAAAAAAATATTTTAAACCGGCATTTTAAAAATGTTAGGGGTAACTTGATCCCCCTTTCAACATTTTGAAGAAATCTTAAGCAAAATTTTTCTTATTCATCCAAACTTTTAATTTTCTATAAGTAACAGCAATTTCACATAAAACCTGTACGTTTGTGTGCAAAATATAACAAGTTTAGTATGTAAAATATTTAAAAACTGAAAATATTATTTTTAGACCAACATTAATGTTGGTTTACAAAATGCTGGAAATTTTTGTTTACAAAACTTTTGAAAAAAGGTTCTAACTGCAGTAAATTATGTACAACTACACTAAAGGAAACTATGTATGAAAACCCAGCCCAATTAATTAATCTTGAAGCTGATTCCAGTGACTGTAAAAATGCAGGGATCAAGTCTCCCTAAAAGCACTTTTTTAAACAATTGATTGTAAAAATAGTATGACGATAAATTTAACATCAAATGCGTAAGGGTTTTGGAGTTGATAAGTTTATCAAACAATTCATGTATAAAAAATATTTTTGTGAATAATTTTTGAGTGTTTTCTATACATATCAAAACAAAGAAAAAAAGATCTCTTGGAAGTTTTTTGCAGCTCGTTTTAGAAAAAATGTGTGTAACTCAATCTAAACATTTTTTAATTTTTTTTCTCAGTTTTCTACAATGAGTTTTTAGTTAATTTCGCACAACTTTCTAGAACAAAGCTAATTGTTTTACCCACATGCTGACGAGATACAGGCTTGGGATCAAGTGTCCCCGGGGATCAAGTCTCCCCACTCTCCCTGATATGTTTTAGATCCGAAAATGTTTAATTTGACCTTTGATAATGATTATGCGATTTTTGACGTTCTATGTTATAATGTAAAGCTTGACTATGAAAAAAAAACGTTTTTATATGAATAAAATAAAAATTGGGACATGTCATTTTATGGAAAATTTAAAGTATTTTTCAAGACTGCAATAAACCAGAAGGATCAATCTCTCATTTCATAGATTTTTTTAAATTTTATTTTAAAAGGTGTATCAATATGCTAGAATCGTAATAATCGTGATGGGTACAAGCAATCTCCTTTTGTGGAAACAACAATTGTTTTGAAATTGTTTGCTCTACAATTTTATAGATAAAATGAAATGTCCTGTTTTTTTTTGCGGTTGAGTAATGAAAAATAACAGCTATTTTAAAACTGTTTTTTTATTTTTCGATGGACAAATTTTGTTTTTAATTTTGAGAACGCCATTAAATCCGGCCTACAACTTTACATTAACGCTCTAATGTCCAAATTTTTTTTGAAAACTTTTTTTGTCCCTTGTTCAGGAGGTCATTTTGAGCAACTTTTGTTCTACGAAAAACTTTACTTCTCTTGTTTTATATTTTTCTTCTTTTATTTTTAGTATTTTAATTTGCATTTATCTTGTTTAGTTTATGTATGTTTTTGGTAGTATTTGGCCTATTCTACCACCTCATCTAATAACATTTTGCCTATCTAATTTTCCACGTTTTTACAGTATTTTTATTTTTTTTTGCATGTTTTTCACATTTTTTGCTACAGACTGGCACCATCATCATTTAAATTGCAAAAAATGCGTAGAGGCATAATCTGTGACACTACAAAAATTACTGCATACTTTTTTTACTGAAAATATAGGAAATGTTAGTAAAAAACATAGCCAGAGTTGACCCCTAAAACAATGACATTTTTAAAAACATTGGCAAAGTCACATTAAACAAGTTAAACTTCCAACCCTAAAATTTTCCAAAATTTTAAGAGATCTTCTTTCCAATGCTTTTTAAAGATCAAAAATCGGTTGGAAAATTGATTTTTGGCGATTTTTTAGATCAAAGCCCGTCTAAAGGCGGGGTTAGGTTGTAGAGGGTTAAAGTCCATTTGACAACAAATTTTCAAATTTCATCATCACCATTACAAGCTGAAAATTAGTAATAAGTAATAAATGGTTTTGGTCACAAGATGGCACACAACTGACGAAATGAGAATAAATTTTAAATTATTTCCTTCCTAACTATTAATGCAAACGCTACACAACTACAAGTAATCGAAAGGTAACATCATTTGGATTGTTTCATGTCATAAAACTAACCACAATGTTTAACCCATATATCGCACCAAACTGCGCGTAATTCGACACATTTAAACTGTAGAAGCGGAAATTGAACGCCTTCATTTTTTGGCGGGGAATTTAAATTGCGCGCCAAAGCAAAGAGTTCACGCCAAACATCAGCCAAATAAACGCTGGAAACAAACACATCGCAGCGCACGTGGCAAACCTATGATTAAGTTGAGTAACAATCATCGTCTCTTGACTCTCTTGAGAGGGCGAGAAGAAACAAGAAGAAAAAAATCGAAAAAATAATAATCGACTTTTGCTCTCGAACAAACAACAGAACAACAACAGGGAGGAGGGCACTTTTAAAAAAATGGCTTCGCATAAAACTTGGTAATTGAGTTGTTGAAAAGTTTAAGCACTCTTAAACCGCGCGATGTTTCACCGCAGCCGGGGTGCGTAAATGTGCGAGCACCTTAATCTGTCAAAAAGAGATTATGGTAATGCTAACTTTTTGCTCTGTTTTTTTGGTAGTGTGTGTTTTCGGCTCAAGTGTCAAGGCTGGTAATCTCGGAAGGTACTTTCGAACCTAATCGAGCGAGTAAGATAACAACGTTTTCGAAGAATCTTTCTTATCAGTTTGGATTCTTAGGAAAGGGGTTGAAACCATGGACAGTTTTAAATGAGCGAAGTGATGCTTGTCGTGGAGGGTTCAATTGAGAAATCTGTTTATTTTTAATTTTATTTAGAAATGACATAAAAATTTAAGCCGAATCACCTGACTTTGTAACTTGTTAGTAAGTTAATCTTATTTTTGAACATTACTAAATAGTTTTTTCGAAGATTTAATATGCAAAAGTTAAATAACAGCTGCATGAAATCTTACACATACCAAATTCTAAAAAAGCTTCATAGAAAACAACCTCATCGAATAGAAATCTTAAAAATCCACACAAATATCGCGCACGATAAGGTTAAGCAAATATTGGGTGATTCATATCAGTTGAACCCTGGCGATTTCAAAGTATCCCCCCAAGCTAACACTTCTACTTCAACTCTTCCAACTGTTGGACGTTACTCAATAGTAGTTCTTAGCGTGTCAATTAATTATGAAGCAGAATCAATTGTTAATTTCGGTTATTTTGGTGGTTTCGCATGGAATTCACGATGTTTGTGGTTTGCAGTGCTACAAGTGTGACTCTACCCAGTCGAATGTGGACTGTCGAAATATGACTTCTTTTCGAAAAGTGAACTGTCTGGATGAAGGACCAAGTTGTGGATATCTGCACTACACGGGTAAGTTTATTTACATTTTGCATCTAAAATATCTCTTTTTTTTTTTTTTTCCTTGGATGGCCCACCTCTTGCCCATACACATTATTTGTAGTATGGAAGGTTTACGAGCAGATATCTTTCGATAATTCTATTCCAGTGCTTGAGAGTATCCTTAAATCTTACTCGACTTCCGTGTATGCCCATCCGTTTCTCTCATTACATCACCTCAAGGCGCTCATACAAATCCTATGTTGAGTCTTTTATGTCACTCGCTGCTGCTTCCTTTTCTCTTATTTAGGGATTTGAGATCATTTGCTATCTCACACACATATGAGCACATAGGGTTAAAACCGCGCCCAGATTCGCGTTACTTTTGATCAAACTTTTTCATATGCGGCCCAAGGTAAATCCCATGCGATTTGTACCGATAATGAAGATGGCCGGCCGTCATAACATGCTCTTCCTCACAGTACAATCGTGGGTACCTACTCCAGTGGTCTTCGTAAAACGAAAGTCTTGCAGTGCCTCTTGAACTCGTTGATGTTGCTGGTGAGCTTAGCTTCGTCGGGGAGTTGATTAAACAGGTTGTATCCTTTATAAAGTAGGGAGTTCTGGGTGCAAGTCTTCTTGCATTGCAGCAGTCTGAGGTCGTCAGCTTGTCTTGTGTTGTACTGATGAATGTCACTTCCGTGTACCACCGTTTCCGTCAAGTATTTTGGGGCCATCCCTTTCCTAATCCTAAACACAAAAACTAAGGTGTTGTATTCGATGCGCTGCCTAACGGACATCCACTGCAGGCACTCTAGCATAAGTTGTCTTGAAGTCAAACGGTCACATTTCAGTATCAGACGCATAACTCGGCTTTGAAGCACTTGCATTCGTTTTAGCTGCGTCCGGGTTGCAAGAAACAAAATTGAGGCACAGTAGTCAAAATGGGGAGCAATCAAAGAGTTGTAGACGTGTATCTTTGCTTCTGAGGTCAGGTATCGGCTGATTCTGCACATAATTCCATACTTGCGAGCTGCTTTCCGTATCGTGTAGTCAATGTGTTCGTTAAAGTTGAGTTTTTCGTCCAGCATTACTCCAAGATATTTGATCGCTTCCACCCGTTCAACTGCCTCGCCATCTACCATAACTGATCTGCTAATGTCATTGAGCCGCCGTGTAGTCACAACCATGCTTTTCGTTTTGCTGACGTTAAGTTGAAGTTTCTTCCACCTCAGCCAATCGACAAATCCTGCTAGTTCAGCATTCATCACGTCAAAACATTCGTCCAAACTATCTCCCACTACGAACAGAACTGTGTCGTCGGCGAACAAGTTCACTTGTGCCTGCCGTAACGCTTGTTTTAGGTCGTTCATGTACAGAATAAATAGCAGCGGTCCTAGTACACTTCCCTGTGGTACACCAAGATTCACCTCCGTAGCGGGCGATGTTGCGCTGTTGTACCTTGTCACTTGTACTCGGCTGCTTAGCCACCTCAAAGCTGTACCACGTATTCCGCAACGATGCAAAACTGCCTTCAACTTGGATCGGTCAATTGTCTCAAAAGCGCGCTTCAAGTCCACGAATACTGCCAAGATAATATTTCCTTCTTCCACGTATTGCTTCCACTTCACAAGTAGGAGGTTAAGAGCTGACTCACAAGAATGATGTCTCCGAAAACCAGATTGCTCCTCAACTAGTACTCCCACTCGATCCACAAACGCCGTCAGCTGCTCTTTCACAATCGTTTCTATGACCTTCTCGTACAGCGGCAACATGTTGATGGGTCTGTGATCTTCCGGACGCGTTGATTTCGGAACCTTTGGAATTGGAATTACCAAAGTTTGTTTCCAATGTTGTGGGAATTCACCTTGGCTCAGAGACCTGTTCACAATATCCAACAACTCAACAACAACATCACACGCTTTGTCACGTTGTCGACACCAGCACAGTCTTTTAGCGATCGAACGGTATCCTTGAGTTTGGCCATGGTGACTTGTTGGAATTCGTACAGCGACTCTTCTGGCTCTTCCTGCACTGCTACTGGAACTACTGATGGAGGCGGAATCTTCGCATGAATCTCTTCTACGCTGTCCACAAAGAAGTTGTTTAGACGCCTTGCTGTTTCTGCATCGCTGCAGCCGGTTCCAAAGACGATTTCTGCATGCTGCTTTCCTCCGGGCTGAATCAGCGATTTCAAACATCTCCATAGCTTCTTAGAATCTCCATGACAGCTTCTGATTTCTTCCTCAACCGACTGATTTTTCGCCTGTTTCAGACCCCGGACGTAAGCGTTCCTCAACAGCTTGTACTTCTCCAGCGCTGGAACAGATTTTGTACACCTATATTGCCGGTACGCGTCGTCCCGTTCATTCTTCATAGCCCTCAGATGATCAGTGTACCAGTCACTTGTTTCTGTGCGTCTACAGCAGCGAACATCGACTAAACTTTCAACAGCGGACACCAGATTTGTGCTGAAGTTACGCGATGCTTCTCCAATTGTCTCATCTATCCTGCTGTTACTGCTCCTGTTTTTTCGAAGAATTTCTTGCAGCTTGTCCTTGGAGTACCGCTTCCAGCTTACATACGATTCCTCTCGCTCCGGAAGATTGATTGTGTCATTCCCAATCGCGATACTGATTGTCTCATGGTCAGACACTTTCAGTTCTTCAACAACACGTGCTTCTGCATTCTCCATGTTGGTGAAGACGAGATCAATGATGTTGCTGCTTGTCGGTCCGACGCGCGTTGGTTCCAAAACAATCTGCCTCATTCCCATAGCATCTGCAACGTTCTTTAGCTCTCTGGAACACCCTGGTTCATTCCATCGAATGTTGAAGTCACCGACGAATACATTCCTTCTTTCATCCGCGAACACACTTCTTAGCCATTCTTCGTAGCTGTCAATAAACTCCGTGTCACTGCTGCTAGGTGAATGATAAATTCCTCCGTAGATTCCGTTGAGTGCTGAGCTTTTCACGTCCACTGCCAAAAACCAGTTATCTCCAACAGCCATGTTTGAAATCGTCTCGTATTTTAAGCGATCATCCACGTACACGGCAACTCCACCTGTGTGTGCTGACCTTGATAGACAAAAACTGCAGCTGTACGTTTGTATCTGAAACTCGTCAAGGTCGTGTTTTTCTGTCAAGTGTGTCTCCGTCAGTACAATTATTTTTGGCGTTGTCTTTTGAATAATCAGCTTCAGTTCGTCAAAATGAGATTTCATGCCCGCAATGTTCAGGTACAATATATCTCCGTCCGGTTTTGGTTGCTACGTCGTAAAGTCCACCAATCTGTTCCTTTTCTCCTGCTCCTTCTGGAAGACCGGGCAATCACTACTCCAAGCGGAATGGTTTGCGTCGACGTTCACCTTACGTTGCACTCGTAGTTTTTCGCAGTTTACACACTTTTCCGCTGTTGCTTCACACTCCTCCCATTTGTGGTCTTCGCTGCAGATTGGACAGATCTGCTTTTCGGATCTGCAGTCGGCGCCCTTATGACCGTAGCCATTGCACTTGAAGCACCTGGTCACCTGCAACCCGTCAAAAACACGACAACGATTCCATCCGCAGTTGACTTTCCCCAGATCCAGTACCTTAAAGAAAGTTTCTGCGTCCAGCTCGACGAAGACTCCGATATTGTTGAACCGCCATTTTTCAATGTGGAATGTCTTGCGTAACTTGAAATGCTTCAGATTCGCGAAGACGTCATTCTGCTCCACCAACGAATCTCTAAGCTCGTCTTCGTCCATTTCGTCGCTCATTCCGATGATCTTTATCGACGGTTTGAAGCTTTCACGTAACTGGGCTTCAAATCGTCCTCCTAGCTGCTTTTCCACGTTTGCCTGCAATCTCTTACAAATCTTGTTAAAATTTCAGCTGATGAAACTGGACAAGAGAACATCTACGTAAACTGTTTCAACGAAGGATACATTCCGATAACAATTCGGAAAAGACGGCCAAACTACATTTCGAGGTCGTTTTGTGAAACAGATTTGTGCAATTTTAGTACTGCGTCAAAATATGAAATATTTACCATTTCGTCAGTGTTTTGCCTGAGTTTGCTGCGAATGCTTTATAGAATTATTTTAAGCTAAAATAGGAAATTGACTCTCATTAATGTGTAAATTAATTTAAATATTAAAAAGTAGCATTTTATTTATTTTGAATATTTTTGCCATATAGATTAATTTAGTTAAAAATAAAATATTATTGAGTAACCAACCACAATTGGTAACTTGTAAGGCCAATCTCGCTTACTTTTTCAAAAGATTTTATTCATCGTGAAACGGGATGAATTTGATAGCTGAAGTGACATTGAAAGGTTTACTTTTTTTTAAGCAAAATGAAAAAAATACGAATTCAATACAAACTGAATTGTATCGAGTGTAAATACTCTCAATGTGGCTTTTTTTAAAGGATTCTTTGCAAAATTTTACACTAATAACGCTAAATTAATTTACAAATTACAGGTTCTAGGTTTGAGGTGTTTGGAACAGAATAAAAGAATATCTTTTGATTTAACGGTGCACATGAACCAGAGCTGTTTGCTCCAACATTTTGGTTACACAAATTTTAGTATCTTCATAACTACGAGAACAATTGACATAATTTTTTATTCCTTTCCTAAAGAAATGTTTACAAAGATATTTGCCAAAAAGTTTGACATTTTTATAATCAGATTTTTGCAGGATTGTATCCGTAAGTTTAACAATTTTGGAATGAGAAGACAATGACTTCCTTGGTTTTCGATAGAACAAGTTTCTAAGTAAGTTAAAAAAAAGAATCATGCTACAAAAATAGTTTTGGTAGCAACAAAAAATCATATTTTTAAGAAAAAAAAACATTTTTTAAAAAACGTGGATCGGACAAAGCATTTTCTATAAACTACACCTCAAATTTACATCCCTTTATAAAAGTAATAAAATTTGTTAAACAATCTTAAAAAAAAAAACAAATGAACTTTCCACAAGGTCTTCAGACGTTAATAATTTCTACATGGAAAATAATTTTAATTTTTTTATAAGGGACCATAAACAAACCGTGTACAGTTTTTGGAAATCCACGCGTTATTTTCAGAATTTTTAGTACGCTATTTATTTGGGACCAAAATTACCCATTTAAGTAAATTTTGCGAAAATCCTGAGAATTACCCAAATAAAAGTTTATAAGTAGATGAAAATCGTACTGATGTAAGCCTTAATAACGATATTTGAAACTATAAAAAGATAACCATAGGAATTTGTTAAGCTTCCATAGATGTTTGTAAATGATGTAAATTTGGAAGGTGTAAAATTGAAAGATTCAATATTGAGACTTTTGATTGACTTTTTATTAACTGTAATTAAAATAAATTTACAAATTTTTTGTTGAAAAATTACACATTATTTCTGACATAAAAGATGTACACATTCCCATGATTTTTTTTACGTGCGTAGCGTTGGTCCGATTTTCAACTTAAAAAAATGAAATATTTGTGAATCATGACGTAAATTCTCAGAAATCACGACAAAACTCAAATGCTCAATTTTCTCAATTGAATCAACAGCTTCCGAGATATTGGTGATTTAAAAATGATGGCTTATTCGGCAACACTGAGAAAATCTCATTTTTTTTAATCTTTGCATGGCAATAACTCAGCAACTAAGGGTTGTACAAGAAGTTCAAAACAGCAAAATATAGAGAAATCTCTCAGCTCTTCAAAAATATGTTTTTTAAAGTGGTTGTAACTTGAAAACGGTGCACTTTATTTAAATTTCACTAAAGTACTTTTTGATTGCAAGCAGGGTTGTTAAAATATCAAAATGTCAGCTCTTACCAACTACAATTATCCCGCCTGAATATTCATGCCTCAAATACAACTGCTCTTCTCTCCTCATTGAAACTCTCAGCGCCGAACATAGCCGAACTTGTTTTCGTGTTTACACACTCGCGATTGACATTTTCCTTTTCACTCTCATTCCCGCTTGCACAATCATGCTACCGCAACAGCGTTTAACCACAAAAGCCGCCACAAAACCAATTTTGCAAACGCAGTTTAACGGGTCGTTATGTGTGGTCGGCTCCTAATCGCCATCTCGCGTTCGCTCATTGCAGTTTTCGGAGAGATTGAGAGACTCAGCGGTGAGAGCGCATTGTCGAGGAAAAGGGAAGGAGTGATAGAGAGAGAATGACATCGCTGGGAATCACGAGACACAAGAAGAGATCTCACAAGCTATAGTGACGGCCGCTATACTCTCGGATATTTTTGGTGCAGAGATAATCTATTAATAGCTTTTCTATCACTCTTTTGCAACACTAATTGCAAGTTTTATTTAACATCGAAAAATGAATTTGAATTTTTTTTGCAACTAATTTTTTTTTAATGAGTATTGATTCAACTCGGTCAAAAATTTTCTGGAAATTTCTGGAAAGTTGGCATTTGGTGTCCCCTAAAACATATCAAAAAATAAAAAATATACAAAATAGTGTTTTTTGCAAAACAAGTATTAGTGACAAAAAGTGAAATTAAAAATCACAATTTTTTTACCATATATAATTTGTTTCAGTGTAGCCTTTATCCATACCTACAACATTGCCGAAGACACTTAATCGATCAAAAAATTCTTTCAAAAGATACAGATTTTTGAATTTTCATATCTCATTTTTGTATGGACAGCTGCCAATTTTGTATGGAAAATTACATGAACAAACTAATGCTGCAAAATGGCTTCTTTGGGTTTACCGAAGGAACCAAAAAAGTTTCAGCCGGAATAAAAAATACAAAAAAAAATCGAATGACCGAAATCTCACAGTATTGCTCAATTATAATAATAATAGAAATAAATTTTATTTCGCAAATGAAAAAAGGGTCAAACCATTGTGCTGTCTTCGGCAAAGATGTGTCACAATTAACAACATAGTATTCCACTAAAATGTTCACATTTTGAGTTTTCACACCTTTTATCTCGAAAATAAAAAATGCAAATATAGTGCTTGAAATTTATTCTGTTTTTTCACCCATAAAATTTTGCTGAAGACATCAAAGCCCTAAAGTGTCATCCAACAAAGTTAGATTTTGTTTGACACCTTAGAAGGACGTCACACTTTTTCATTTTTTTTTTTTTTCAAATGTCATTTTACCCTATATATGTCTAAAATAGGCTTATCATTAAAAAGAAAACATTTCGGACAAAGATGTCAAAACAAATGAGTTTAAGAAAAGGATATTTCTATAGAACCGCGTAAGTTCTTATTCTCACGCTTCCTAACAAGATCCTTTTTTCACTCACTTGTTCTTCGCCCAATTAGATTCATGTGGGAAAATGTGTCCTTATTTTTTTTGTTTCACCATCATTTCTACATGACCTGTGACCACCAAACCGAAACGACCACCGAAATTAAGCTGCAACGAGCGGCGGAGTGACCTCCAACTCGCATCCATCACGTTCGGCGGCCTATTCGCAGATGCATCGACGCACTCCCCTAATTATAGGGGCGAGGGGTGTGTCCTCAAAAACTGTCTCTCTGTTACTCTTTCATGTTCGTTCACTCTCTCTCTCGCCAATTGTGTGGCCATTAATTATCAACCGGTTTAAAGTCATTTTTGAATTCCAAACCATCGTGGTCGTGGTCTGTCATTATCGGTCGCGCATTTTTTGTTGTTGTTTTGTTTTGAAGAGCGTTGAGTTGGACGTGTGGTTCGCAAAACTAGGTGATGTGTTGGTTTCTAGTGGAATGCAAAATAGCTGTATGAACATGGGGTGCAGCCGGCAGCTGCAATGTCATGTCGACATCGTGGAGCCAACCCGTGGCCTTGGTGAAATTTCGGTTGAGGAACTCCTTTCTGAATGGTTGTCGGAAAACTGAACGGGTTGGAAAATTGAATATTTTTGCTTTTCAGTGTATTTTAGGGATCTTTTTAAAATATTGATTACAACTTTGTTTTTATGTAAAGAAATTTACTAATTTATCAATATTACGTACTGCTTTTTACATTAAGTATTAAAGCAGTCCACTTTTTCTACGCCGTTGTACACGTGCCATATAATGCTTTCCTAGTATTAAATCCGCATACACTTATATGCTTCTCGAAACGGTAATTTCCCTTGAAACGTTTTATCATCATCATGTGTACAATTTGGAAAATTGACAAATGCCTCTCCGGGGGATGATAACTCTCCTTTCTCTTTCGAGCGGAAAAAGCTTCCCAAGTTTACGCAGTTAGCACAAGATTTCATGGAAGATTCACTTGAAAATATACTTATCTTCTGAAACTGGTGTAAACTGGCACGTGACTCATTATCAGCAGCCGCCGAAGACAAAAAGAGTGAAACACCCCTCACGAACGTGCCACCCAAACCAAACGGGTAATTCAATTACCCGCACGCGAAAAGAACTTTTCCTTCGACATAAAGTGACTCTATTTTGGCGCCAGATTTTCCAACATTTTCACCTTGCAAAGTATTGTTTGCTTTGAAAGTTAGACATCATTAATAGTGGCATTTTCGTTTTTGCTCGAAAATTCCTCATGGAAATCTTGACAGTTGCACGAAAAGGGTCGTTCCTGAATTACGTAGTAGTTATTTTTGATATAATTGCTTAACAAAACAATCAGTTTTGGTAATAAGTTAAAAAACACAATTAAATTAACCTAACATAAATTTAAAAAGTATTGCTGAATTACCCTTAAGTGCGAAAATTGACGAAAAATTGTGCACATCAACACTTTCAACGAAGAAGTCGAGACAGGTTCGACGGTGAGAAGAAAATTGAGAGTTGTGCGGTTGGCAGAAATATCTAGATCAGGTGAAATTGACGACGATGACGACGGCTTGGTGCCCGAGCATGGGTAAATAACAAGGGAAATGCGTAATAATACCTTTCTCTGGTATCAATACCAGATTTTGGTATTCCTGGACCCTTAAAAATTTGTCTTAAGGATTATGCAAGAGCAAAATGTGGTATCATACCAATTTAAGGTATTGTTTTGATATTGCAAAATTGCAGAATTTGTCAATGGTCGAACACCACATTTTATTTTGTATTAAAGTGTTTTACCAAATTCCTCTGAAACTATGGGAAAATTTTGACCAATTTTGACAAAATAATTAATTTTGCGCTAAAATGATGTCTCAAAGCGAATGCTTTCATTGAAAACCGGAAATTTCAAACTTGATTTTAAACATTTTTGATATACCCCCTACAGAAATGACTTAAAATTGTGGAAAATTTTCTAAGTCAGGATGGCACATTTTGGTATTATTTTGGTATTAAGGTGTTTCATCAATTTCCTCTGAAACTATGGGAAAATTTTGACCAATTTTGACAAAATAATTAATTTTGCGCTAAAATGATGTCTCAAAGCGAATGCTTTCATTGAAAACCGGAAATTTCAAACTTGATTTTAAACATTTTTGATATACCCCCTACAGAAATGACTTGACATTGTGGAAAAATTTCTAAGTCAGGATGCCACATTTTGGTATTATTTTGGTATTGAAAGGTTTCATCAATTTTCTCTGAAACTATGGATTTTTTTTAAATTTTTGACGAGATAATTAATTTTGCGCTAAAATTACTTGAAACCCAAAAATGTTAAAGCTGATTTAATTTTTTTTTTGTGATATACCCACTAATATTTTTTTCAAAAACGTTGAAATTTTTCTAAGTTGGGATAACCAAATACTTTGAAAAACGAGTCAATCAACAGATTATTGAATTTTGGTGAATTTCAATCCAGTTTCATTTTAATAATACTTATTTTTTAATCTTGTTATTTTTCAGAAGCTTCAAGAACTTCATGTACAGCCGTTCATCAATGACAAATGCTTTCGGTGTGGTGAAGAATATCACTAAAAACAACATGGAATCATCAGGTGAGTAGATTTGGTTGTTGCATAAGGATCATTTACGTTTTTTTCACTAACTGCAACTGCTGCACTAAAAATGGTATGAAAATAGCAAATTTTGGTATTACTTGTGCAAATACCAGCGACCAAAATGTGCTCTTGGTTGCCCAGTAATAGATGGTAAAATACCATGAAATCAAACCAATATCATGTTTGTGGAAGACCACAGGAATACCAAAATATGATTTTCCAAGGGCGCGGGAATACCTAAAATTAAAACCATGACAATACCAAGTTTTGGTATTCAAGCAATGTTCAAAAATCCAGAAGACCTCAACTTGGTATTGAACTGATTTTATTTTGTGGTATTATTTTACCTTTGGAATAACATGGTATGGTATTGTTGTGCCCTTCCACATACAAGCTTTTGGTATGATTTCATGGTATTTTACCATCTATTACTGGGCAACCAAGGGCACATTTTGGTCGCTGTTATTTGCCCAAGTAATACCAAAATTTGGTATTCCCGTGTTATTTACCCCTGCTCGGGTGTGCATCACTTTTCATTTTTTTAAAGCATTTATTTTCTCTTCTCTTCTCTCTTTCGTCTGTTTTTGCCTTCTCGCTCCAGCCGGGTGGTTGTCATGTTATGGTAATGTTTGACTTCGACGCACACAGTTCGGGACCTAAGCATAAGAGTATAATTATGATTATTAGGCAGCATGTTATGCGCGTCGAGTGTTAACCTCGGGTTAATTACAGATCAGAGGGTAAATTATAGTTTTGCTGATGATGGAGTTTGAAGGGGCAAACTTTGTCTTGAACATTTTTTAGTACATTTTGATAAATGAAAGAGAAAGTTGTCATAAGTTCAAAGATAAACTAACAAATCGAAAAAAAATCATTGGCATTTTAAGAAGAAATTTTGGAAATAAGATGCACAGTTTTAACATATTTCAATACGAACAAATAATCCTTCAAATTGCTTTTTTTCTCGTTTTTTTTTTTGTTTTCTTCGATAAAAGACTGGAGCAGATGGGAATCGAACCCATAATCATCTGCTTACAAAGCGGACAGCGTAACCATGAATTATTTTATTGAAGTTATGCTTATGCCGAAATCTTGAATTATATCTATGAATTCACCAAATTTAAAATTTGCTGAGTGAATAAAAATACCCAAATTGATAAAAAAAAACAAAAAAAAACATTATGCTACAATGGTATACATGTACATGTCTTCTTAATTAAATAATAAATTTTAAGCCATATTTTTTTCCGTCCCGTGATATTTTGGAGAATTTTTGAAGGGAGAAGGGACAAAAAGTAGAAATAAAATCTTCAACTGCTTTACAAGCCACAAAATTAACATTTGAATGAGCATTTGCCATTTTGCATTATCATTTTGTTCATATAATTTTCTTACAAATTTGGCTGTCTACAATGTTTTTTTGTTAAATTTTAAAAATCTGTACCTTTAGATAGGCATGAGGACTACACCGAAAAAAATAATACAAAGAAAAACATATTTTTCACAAGCATAAAATTACACGTTTTCAGAAATTTCTAAATGTCATTCATTTTTCAAAAAAAAAATAATAAAAAAGGTCAAATAAAATTTAGTTTTAAGTGCTTCAATGATTTTTTGGTATTGTGCACCGTTCTCAACAACTCTGGTATGTCTCTTCTGGTAACATTTCTTAAAAACTATTTACAGTTTTTTTAGTTTAAAATGCCCATTTTTTGAAATTAATATTTTTGACAATCTGAGAAGCAAAGATAAAAATCAGGTAATATGAGATTTTCTCAGTGTTGACGAATTATACTTTGATTAGTTAAGTAATTGGTATGTGTTTAATGCAAAACATTAAAATTTTATAAAATTTTCTGCTCTTTTTAATAAAAAAAAATATTTTGATGTTATGTGATTAAGTATATTACGTTTTTGTTAACATTTAAAAAATTGGTTTAATTTTTTTTTTCATTAAAAAGAGCAAGACAATGTTGCAAAAGTTTGGCCTGTTATGAATTTTCAAAGAAAATGACTATTATTCTGGATTTTTTTTTAACATGGCTTGTGCTCTAAAACATATCAAAACACCTTTTTTGGCTTTTTGGAAATCCATTTTTAGTGATTGTTTTTTTTTTAATTAGCATATTTTTTTATATCAGTGCAGTCCTCATTATTTTTTTTTTAAGGATAACATTATTTTTAAGATACAGATTTTTCTTTTTTATGCAGCCTATTTTTAAAATAATACATTTTGGATTATTTTTTTTATACACAGCTGATGATGAAAAATTGCTTCTTTGGGCATACGAAAAAAAACACTTAAAAAGTTTCAGAGAGTTAAAGAAAAAAAATTGAAAAAATTTTCATGCATCATCGTGTTCCAAAACGAAAATCAGCATGATCACCATAAATTTAAAAAAGAATAACAAATTTTAAAAAATCTCTATAACTTCAGCAAAACATTAAAACATCAAAAGTGACACTAAAATAAACTATTTTTTCTTAGTTTTTTTTTTCAAATATATTTTTTCAAAATGGCTTGCAATCATCAAATTTAAAAAATAAACTTTTTAAATCCAATTTTAAAAAAAAGCCTTTATTGTGTAATTCTTCCTTGACCTGATAAAATGATAACAGGTTATCCTTATAAATAAACGCACAAGTTACAAATTATTGATAATTATTCATTTGCCTTAGCACTATGACCGTTGATTAAAAAATTGAAGTTATTTCCCCTAGAAAAGGTTCGTTTTATGTATATTTCTACCTAAAGTATCAAAATACTATTTCCCAATGCAACATTTTTTTCAAATTAAATATTCAGAAATATTCAAAATTTTGGAGAACAAAAGGAAAAATACCTAATGTTAGTTTCCAACTGAACTTTTGAAACAATATAATAAAAATATTTGTTTGGTTAATGGTCTTCATGGACCATACGAAAATTAAAGACTGCTTAAATTTTTTTTTTTGGCTCGTAAGGCCTGAATTAGTAAAACAAAATGTATAGCAAAATGCTTATTACATTCAACTGTAGCTTTTGTAAAAAAAATGCAAAAACTCCAACAATTTAGGAAAAAAAATTAAGGTTTTACGTCTTTTTTAATTTGTGTTACAAGTCAGTCTATATTTTTTTTTAAATATTATCTCATAATTATAGTTTTGCAAATTGATTTTTCGGAGATATTTGGAATAGGGGGGAGGCAAAAACTTGTAATTTTATATGCATTGACCTTATTTATCAAAACCAAAAATATGGCAAAAAACAAGTCTTTGCTTTAACAAGAAGATTAATTTTTTGTCATCTAACATGGAAAAGTAACCAGAATGTTTAATAGTGTATTAATTTCTCAACAATTTTCTCACAAATAAACATTTTAGGAAATTAACAATAACATTGATCATTTGAGCACATCTGAAATTTGCTTGTCATTTTTCATTCAACAAACAGATGAAATTGCTATGGGCTTACCAAATGCCCTTGCATAGTTTTGTCAAACAAAAAACACAGAAACAAAACACCGAAATTTCACAGAATCGCTCAAAAAAGTATAAAATATCGTAAACATTATCATCATTCAACAATCTAATTCAATGGCAGTTAAATCACATTCCAATGTAAATTTTGCGTGGGAAAAGTAAGTATAAACTTTTAAGGAATATAGTAAAATCAATCACTTCCTTGTTATTCTAATCACTCTTTTGTTATTTTGGTCATTCAACATTTGCCTTCGGCATAGTTTTCGCTCCCCCGAAACGTTCTCGTATGATATCTGATTTGTTTTTATTCGCAAGCTTTTATTGCTTACAGCAACCCACCTCCTCACTTTTTTTTTCCCAGCACGTTTGTAACAAAAACATGTTTCTGTTTTTTTTATTCGGTTTAACTCCTTCTCTAAATCGAGCGCCATAAAAATTGAATTTGCCCCGTGACCAGAATGCCAGCCAGTTGAACTTTTGGACAGGTAATTTGTAGTGCGTCCGAGTTGGTACGGAAGATTTGATCTCCGGTCCAGCAGTGAACAAAACTTGCAGTGGCAGGTGGGCTGTGACCCACCTATTTCCGTCTTTGTCGGGGGTGTTTGGGGGTCTCATGATCTAGTTTTGAAGTTGAAGGACCCAACTGCGGGAGGGAAGTCATCAAACATTCAAATCTGCGGCGGTGGTGGCGCAGCAATTAAGGCGTTTGCTACAGTTAGATTACAATCGGACCACTTTATGGCCACGCGTTTCTTAGTTTGTCTGTTTTTTTTTTTTTTTTTGCACGTGGAGTTTGTTTAGTTATAGTAATTAGTCATTCATTTTAAGACGTCTTACTTTGAACAAATGTAAAGAACATTTTCAAATAAGTCTTTGTTTACCAAAAGTTTTATTCTCAGTTTGACAAACCCTGCTATTTAAGTGCTCCACATTCCATTATCATTACTCTCACATTAAACTTTAATTCATCCTCGTTGAACGTTATCTCCTCCGGTTCATCATCTTGTGGCCACAGGTTGACATAAGCTGCTGGTTCCGAGAACACTGACCGCTGGCTGTTTGTCATTCGAATCTCGTGTGCCATACGACTCCACCGTTGACGGGACTTTCCATTCATCCAAAGACCAGCTCCATGATCAGCATTCAATTTCTTGTTTACCTCCATCGTTTTCTCATGTATTATTTGCGTTTTGCTGGATGAATAAATATTGGTTCTCGTTATCAAAGTCCCGAGAAACCGTCCCAACCTTCCCTCGGGCCAATATGATGGGACGAAACCACCTCAGAATTCTCAGTCCTCAAGTCAAAGCCCCTCAAAAACTGGGTCAGCTCCACCACGCTGACGTTAAGGGAAGGCGAAGGATGCTGAATAATTCATCTTCGTCCAAAAAGCACTTGAATGCTCATTGATTGTTCCAACCAACTGTCACAACTGGTCGTCGTTATCAAACGAGCTTCATTCATCACCGCACTATCGCCCATCCTTCACCATGGTGACAAAGGGGCCGATGATCCAACTTTAATCTCATCACCAAACATAGATTAAAGCGCGCCAGAGTGCGTCAATTTCGAGGAAGTCATCATGAGTGAAACGCAAATTTATTCACAGATTTGGTGCGGAAGTTTGATCTGGAATTAATTGAGCAACGACGCCCTCGGCAAATACACGTCTTCAAGCAAACAAAAAACTTTGATTTGGGGCTGACTTTAAGTCAAGTCATCGCACTCGACACTCCCCGTTCCGTTGTGGAGCACCGCAGAAGTTTCCAAGCATAAAACCAACAAATCACGGACCATGGAATGCTGCACCCTCGTCCATCAAGCAAACATCGAATTCTACGTAGAGCTCTGCAGAGTCGCTGCATTGGAAGTTTTGGATCAACATAAAAAAAAAATGAGCTAACTTTTGAACATTTGATATTTTACCGAATTTGCGGTTATTTGTTTGTTTGGTTTGTGTAGATGAGGAGAATCACCTCGATTTAATATTTTTCTCGGATTAGTTTTCAAAAGGCCGTAAGAGCCAATGGTAAACAAAGCCTTTTTGCCTCGATATTTGACCTACTTACGAAAAACCAATTTCAAAAAATCTTAAAATTGTTCATCTATACGTCTTTCAAGTGCCCCAAAATAAAAATAAATGAAATTTGGTTACAATTCGGAGAAATACGAATATTAGTGTCGGGGATCACGGTGGCTTTTACGACTTATTGAAAACTTATCCGAGATTTTATTGATATCCTACACAGTAAATAAAAATCATGATAATATAACATCTGAAAAAGGATATATCTTTTATGTCAGAAAAAAAGTGTAATTTTACCGATGAAAATGTGAAATTTTACCACTTTTCTGGTGTTATGTCACATTTTCAGGCTAAATTGAGGTAAAATTACAACATAAAAGTGGTGATATTCAACCTTCCAAAATATCAATATCCAAAATTACTCTATTTTTTACTGTGTAGAAATAAAAAGATGTGTCTTTCTGATAAAAAGTGAGATTTCATAGAATTTGCTATGTTTATTCTAGAGGTCGTATCAAAGCGACAGATGACAGATTTTGGGTTAGAAAAATGTGTATTATTACTTGAAAAAGTTTACATCTTTTTACGTGTATTTTTAAACATTGAACATACATTGAGATAAAATTACATCGAACAAGGGGTAATATTCTCCCATACAAATTTTCGATCAACTAAAATTTAACCTTTTTAGTGTGTACACAAAAAAATATGGTAAAATACATCAGGAAATGATGACAGATTTAGTGTCAAAAATGTTCAACATGTTCACAATTTTTCACATTATTTTATGTAAAAATACCAACCAACCCATTTTTTCTGTTTACATGAGATGATCTCAAAAATTAAAAATTTAAAGGATTGAAAAGAAAGGAACAAAAGGTTTTTTTTCGTAAATTCAAATAAAAAAAACTTTTGTTTTGCATTTCAATTCTTCTGCGTTTTAACGCAATAAAATGTAAAAAAGATGGATAGGGAAAACATTTGCTAAGCAATCTGGAACTTTCCAATTTTAAAACGTGATGTTTAAAGAAATGTTGAATTTACCCCGAGATTTTAATTGAATTTTATTTAAAAAAAACTCTCAACAATCGAATGCAATTATCAGTTTTCCCGTGAAAATCATTCAAAGTCAAATCATCACGTTAAAAATACATTTTAAAACATCAAGCATAAAATTTCATATCTGGCAACACTGTAAGTAAATTTTGAGTACGTCTCTGGATTCGAAAAATCATTAAATTTGCATACCCAAAAGTTTTTTTTTTGTTATGTACCTTAGGGGGGGAAGGGGGGGGTCAGCGATTGTCCACGCTCCATACATAAAAATATTTGTTTTGTATGGAAATTGTCAACGAGGGGGGGAGTAGGGGGTTTGAGATTTCAAAAAAGGGTCCACGTGGTTTATGGATGCATTTTTTAAAATGAGGTTTTTCAAAAATTCAAGAAAAAAAGGTAGAGCCACCGGCGCGGGTTGTACCAAATGCCATCAAACTTGGGGCTCTTTGTTTTTTTTTATAATTTATATTTATTCAGATTTTCTTTTCCATATACATTCATTCAGTTAAAATATTATTGAGTGTCCTATCACAATCGATGACTTTTCACCTCAATTTTAAATACTAGCAACTTTCATTTATTCATGAAATATTGTAACTTTCGCTATTCAGTGATTTCAAATGTAGGAGGTCCTACATGTACAAAAGGGAAAAGGGATACCTTAAAACTAACTTATAAACTATATAAAGAGCGGATCAATGTAGCTGAAGACTGCAATGATTTTTGTCGAAATGCATCAATTATCTTATTGGACATAACAACCAAAGTGTCAACTTCGGCTAATTGATGAAGTTCGCTGGTGCTGAACCAGAGAGGAAGTTTCAGAATCATTTTCAGAATTTTGTTCTGAATCCTCTGAAGTTTTTTCTTCCTGGTTAAGCAACAGCTTGTCCAGATCGGCAGTTATAAATTAACAGTTTATTCTTAAGACAAAGTCTAGAATTCCTGTTTATAAGTGGGTACAAACATTTAATATATTTGTTACATTTAACCTGGGTACTTTCAATGTGATCCTTGTAAGTAAGGTTTTTGTCAAAAGCAAGTCCAAGATATTTCACTTTATCCTCCCACTTTAAATTTACCTCATTCATCTTTATAATGTGATGACTTTTTGGTTTAAGAAAATCAGCCCTTGGTTTGTGAGGGAAAATAATAAGTTGAGTTTTTGTAGCATTTGGAGTAATTTTCCATTCTTTCAAATAAGAATTGAAAATATCCAAGATTTTTTGTAATCTTCTTGTGATGACACGAAGGCTTCTACCTTTGGCGGAGATGCTTGTATCATCAGCAAAAAGTGATTTCTGACATCCTGGGGGCAAATCAGGCAAGTCAGAAGTAAAAATATTGTATAAAATTGGACCCAAAATGCTTCCTTGAGGGACGCCAGCACGGACAGGTAGTTGATCAGATTTGCTATTCTGAAAGCATACCTGTAGAGTACGATCCGTCAAATAATTTTGAATAATTTTCACGATATAAATCGGAAAGGGGCTCTTTGATTGTGAGACAAAAACAACCCCCTTGCCAAATATAAGCAGATTTTGTGAAGGTCGATGTCGGACGTTACGAATGACTCATTTATTATGTTCAGATTTTTTTTTTGTTTTTAGTTAGGCCGTTGCAAATATTGTTTGAAGTTTATGTCCCTCTACTCTGACCAAAGTCGAGGAGGCAAACAAAAAATAAATAAATATTGAAAGCCTTGAAATTAACAATTGCTTGAAAAAAGAGTTTTAAAAATGCATTTTAAACCAATCTGGTTGATTAGCAAAATATCTAAGCATTGACAAAATACATTTTGCAAAAAAAAAAAATGCTAAATATGATTATCACCTAAACTCCCAAGCTCGAGAAAAAGGGGGAATTTCCATACAAATTCCCCCTTTTTCTCGAGCTTGGGAGTTTAGGTGTTATAAACGCAGGAAATTGCATTTCAATTAGTTTCAGAAGCTTTTTGTGAAAATATATATTTTTAGCCACCTGATTTTGGTAACATCAAGATTAAAAAAAAATGTACTTTATTTGAGAAAACCACGGAAAATTCCACCTTTTTTACTAATTTCACAAATTGGGTTTATGGGCACTTCAAATTAACATTATGTTTTCACGGTTTGGTGTTTTCACTTATTAGGACGGACTAAATCCGAGAGGCGATGTATGACAAAGAAGAAGGAAATATTAATTAAAACTACGAAAAAAGTTTGCCACTAAAAACATAAGAAATCAAAACGTTGGCAAGTCTCTAGAAACTCTAGAGTTTTTCAAAATTACGAAATTCGTGATTTTACAAAAAAAAAAGTTTTGAAAAAGTCGGTTGTCGTTGATCCCGCGACAGACACGAACGACAAAACAAAGAGAAACGAAAAAAGAATTTTTTTTCAAAACTTTTTTTCGCAGAATCGCTATAACGTGTGATGGTTTCAGGCAAACCCCTTATAATTACGTATAATTTTTTTTGTAATTGTCTGCTCTACAACTTTGTAGATCATTGTAACACTCTAAAAAATAACCCTGCAAAGTCAAAAAAAAACACGAAATTTTAAAATGGAAATTTTTGTTCTAATTGACAAATTACCCTTCTGGATTAATGCAGATTCAAAAAGTACATTAAATTTCCCTTAAAATGACATGTTCCAAAAGTTTTTACAGTTAAGTAACTGAAAATGGCAAAGTTTTTAAAACTTTTTTTTGGGTTTTTTTTTCGATAAAAAATACTTTTTTTTAATTTTGATTGTGCCATCGAATTAAGCGTCCAATTTTACATAAAAGTTCTTTTGACACCAAATTTCCATATCATCACCATTTCAGGCTGCAAATAATTGAAAAACATGTATTTTTTCGCATGTTCAAAAATTGAAGGGGTGATACCAAAAAACGGACCACAGATTCGTGATCAGGGACAAAACTTACCTCGTTTCACGCAAATCGAAGAGGGGTCGGGGCAACTGCTGTGTGAGTTGACTCCCCACGACACGCTTCATCAGATCTCCAACAATCATACCTTCATCGCCGACTTCAAAACGGTACGGTCCGCTTAAGTTTCGAATTCGCACGAAGTCGGTAGCGTAAAACGGCACGAATCAAAACAAACCTAACCGTTTCAAACGACCCAGCCAAGAAGAAGCTGCTGGGCCACACCTTCTCTGCACGACACCCACGACCAGCGCGTCCCTCAAGGTCAACCTTGCTCAAAATTCCGACGAACTTGATTGGGTTCATCTTTGTAGCGTCTACACCCGGCGTTGACGCGGGTCGGGATTGAACTTCAAGTGAATTGACCCACCATTCGTCGGCTGAAAAGGGGAGGCCTTGAGCCTCTGTTCGAACCAGAAGATGTGAGTCCGGGTGCCTTTTCGGAAAGGCTCTTCCGGTGAAGAAGGGTCCACAGTTTCGCGCTATTGCGCCGAAAGGTTTCGCCTGCAGGGTAAATGAACTTCTGGAAATGGGTCAAAGGCAGATGTTGAAGGTTTAACCCTCGAAAATATGTTTTAAATCAGCTTGTTGTTTTGAGAAACAATTGGAAATTTAACGCATCTGTTACGTAGAGAGTATTGTGTGGGATGCAATTACACGATGTGCCATTTTCAATTCAAGCTGACGCGGGCCAACTTCAAAAGTCTGTTCCAACGCGCTATTCTTCACTTTGCACGCATGTACCTCATTTTAGTCGGCATTTAGTATGGGGATTAAACGATAATTACCGCGCTGGGAACCTCGTGTACAGCAGCACTTTTATAACAATTCGACTTTTTTTTCGAACAACAACCTTGTGTGATGGCTTTTCAAACCTTGTTTGCAACGGTTAATCGAACGTTTACATGGGTTTTAAGGTAGTCGTCCAAGGAGTTGGGTTCTTTGTGTGACTTTGGGGTAATAAAATGATGCTGCTAAATACCGGCACTGAAAACGAAACAGCAGCTGACCTTTCCGGACCTTGTTGGACCCGATTGGTCGATGACGGTAATTAAGAGGGGGTTTATTGTTAGGCGTCTACCCCTTTGTTAGCAGCAAATGATCGTGGCATGTTGTTAGGCCCCAAATGGGATGTGCGTTGTTACGACGTAAACATATCGGAACGTATGGGATCGCGTGTTATCATGAAAATTTGTAAATGTTTTCAGGTTTTAATGTGGGAAAGAAATCCTTTTATTTGTGTACAATGCGTATACTTTTTCATATTAAATTGATCCTCTTGATTTTTATTTTAAGTGAATTTGGATAAGAAATATATTTTTTTCACAATTTCATAATATTTAAAATTATTCGGTTATGTTTTACAGTAATGCTTCCAAAGAGCTCTTAAAACCGAGGCGTTAAAGTCAACTAGAGTGGGCTTAAGTAAGCATGTTCATTTCAAGTTACAAGCAATCATGCCTTCAACGCGTAACAAGATGCAAAACCATCCCCCGCAAAGCTAATCCGGTGGGTGGTGAAAAACAACACATACGTTACCGTTTTCATCACCATAATCATCAGCACCGTCAACGTCATCCTTGCTGAAGAAACATTGTGAATCTCTTAATCGAATTTTAGGATTTTGAAATTTAAGTATCAAATTTTGTTGATGTGTTCAAATTGTTAAGAACAGATTATAGATAAGGAATTAGTGTTAAAAAAAACTTAAAGCTAAATTAAGCTTTGCTCATTTAGGAGCCACAATTACGCTCGGTACCTTAAGGAGCTTCGCATGTCAAGAGATCGCACTTCATTGATACCTGACATGGCGGTGAAAGTGCGTCATATGTGCCATAATGAAGTTCTAAAAGAACGCGTCTCTGTTACTGGCACTTTATTGGCAAACAGGTTGAAGGTTATTCAAGCAGATGTGTTTAATTTCAATAACAGTAAAAAAAACGGAATTGTGCGTGCTTGCGAGGCATCGTTACGAAAATTTGTTTGAGCAATAGCAGTAAAATAAAGTTATTGTTACCATCAGTTAAATACAATAATTATTGGAAGTAGCATTAAGAAGATTTGGGTTTGGGTTTGGGTTTGGGTTTGGGTTTGGGTTTGGGTTTGGGTTTGGGTTTGGGTTTGGGTTTGGGTTTGGGTTTGGGTTTGGGTTTGGGTTTGGGTTTGGGTTTGGGTTTGGGTTTGGGTTTGGGTTTGGGTTTGGGTTTGGGTTTGGGTTTGGGTTTGGGTTTGGGTTTGGGTTTGGGTTTGGGTTTGGGTTTGGGTTTGGGTTTGGGTTTGGGTTTGGGTTTGGGTTTGGGTTTGGGTTTGGGTTTGGGTTTGGGTTTGGGTTTGGGTTTGGGTTTGGGTTTGGGTTTGGGTTTGGGTTTGGGTTTGGGTTTGGGTTTGGGTTTGGGTTTGGGTTTGGGTTTGGGTTTGGGTTTGGGTTTGGGTTTGGGTTTGGGTTTGGGTTTGGGTTTGGGTTTGGGTTTGGGTTTGGGTTTGGGTTTGGGTTTGGGTTTGGGTTTGGGTTTGGGTTTGGGTTTGGGTTTGGGTTTGGGTTTGGGTTTGGGTTTGGGTTTGGGTTTGGGTTTGGGTTTGGGTTTGGGTTTGTTTTTGTTTTTGTTTTTGTTTTTGTTTTTGTTTTTGTTTTTGTTTTTGTTTTTGTTTTTGTTTTTGTTTTTGTTTTTGTTTTTGTTTTTGTTTTTGTTTTTGTTTTTGTTTTTGTTTTTGTTTTTGTTTTTGTTTTTGTTTTTGTTTTTGTTTTTGTTTTTGTTTTTGTTTTTGTTTTTGTTTTTGTTTTTGTTTTTGTTTTTGTTTTTGTTTTTGTTTTTGTTTTTGTTTTTGTTTTTGTTTTTGTTTTTGTTTTTGTTTTTGTTTTTGTTTTTGTTTTTGTTTTTGTTTTTGTTTTTGTTTTTGTTTTTGTTTTTGTTTTTGTTTTTGTTTTTGTTTTTGTTTTTGTTTTTGTTTTTGTGTTGGTTTTTGTTTTGGTTTTTGTTTTTGTTTTTGTTTTTGTTTTTGTTTTTGTTTTTGTTTTTGTTTTTGTTTTTGTTTTTGTTTTTGTTTTTGTTTTTGTTTTTGTTTTTGTTTTTGTTTTTGTTTTGGTTTTTGTTTTTGTTTTTGTTTTTGTTTTTGTTTTTGTTTTTGTTTTTGTTTTTGTTTTTGTTTTTGTTTTTGTTTTTGTTTTTGTTTTTGTTTTTGTTTTTGTTTTTGTTTTTGTTTTTGTTTTTGTTTTTGTTTTTGTTTTTGTTTTTGTTTTTGTTTTTGTTTTTGTTTTTGTTTTTGTTTTTGTTTTTGTTTTTGTTTTTGTTTTTGTTTTTGTTTTTGTTTTTGTTTTTGTTTTTGTTTTTGTTTTTGTTTTTGTTTTTGTTTTTGTTTTTGTTTTTGTTTTTGTTTTTGTTTTTGTTTTTGTTTTTGTTTTTGTTTTTGTTTTTGTTTTTGTTTTTGTTTTTGTTTTTGTTTTTGTTTTTGTTTTTGTTTTTGTTTTTGTTTTTGTTTTTGTTTTTGTTTTTGTTTTTGTTTTTGTTTTTGTTTTTCATGCAATTTAATTATTTATTTTTCCCGTGTTTAGGAGGTCATTTTGAGCAACTTTTGTTCTACGAAAAACTTCACTTCTCTTGTTTTATTTTTTTCTTCTTTTATTTTTAGTATTTTAATTTGCATTTATCTTGTTTAGTTTATGTTTGTTTGCGGTAGTATTTTTCCTATTCTACCACCTAATATAATTACATTTTGCCTACCTAATTTTTAAACGTTTTTCAGTCACTTTTTCAATTTTTTGCATGTTTTTCACATTTTCTGCTATAGAATGGCACCATCATCATTTAAATTGCAAAAAAATGCGTAGAGGCATAGTCTGGGACACTACAACAATTACTGCATACTTCTTTTTAATCAAAATATTGGAAATGTTAGTAAAAACACAGCCAAAGTTGACCCCTATAAAAATGACATATTTCAAAACATTGGCGAAGTCACATAAAACAAGTTAAACCTCTGGTTAAACTTCCAACCCTGAAAATTTCTAAAATTTGATGAGTTCTTCTATCCAATGCTTTTTAAAGATCAAAAATCGGTTGGAAAATTGATTTTTGGCGATTTTTTAGATCGAAGCCCGTCTAAAGGCAGGGTTAGGTTGTAGAGGGTTAAGTGTTTTCCAAAACCAGTTGGCGAGGTGCTTATACGATGAAAACCCACCAACCCACTGATCTTGAGCAAAACTGTTTATTACCCTGAAGCAGCACCCGTTTCGCACCTCTCACTCCCCCTCTTCAAATGAAGTGATCCTTCCAACTCATCGACTAAAGGAGCTTCATGTATGGCCAAAGCGCACGCAAGCCCCTCGAGCGCGTGCGTTTATGGCGCAAAAGGAGCGTTTAGTAGCACTTTTATTGCTCACTCGATTAAACGAACCGCGATGATTGAGACGATTTCATTATGTTTCATTTCATTATGGGTCTCGTGGCGCAGGGGTAGCGGCTTCGGCTGCCGATCCCGATGATGCTATGAGACGCGGGTTCGATTCCCGCCTTATCCACTGAGCTTCTATCGGATGGTGAAGTAAAACGTCGGTCCCGGTTTCTCCTGTCTCGTCAGAGGCGCTGGAGCAGAAATCCCACGTTAGAGGAACACAGCAAAAAATAATGTAAAAATGGAAGGTTGAAAACAGAATGTTGAAAAAAAGAATGATGAATTTTACCTCTATAATTGTTGAATAACGAAATTATTTTTTGTCAAACAGGTTTTACACAAAAAATGTGTAATATTACCTATTTTTTGATGAATATTCAACATTATTTTTGCTACTCGTATACTTGAGTAATATTCATCAAATTTAGGTACAATATTCAACCATCTTTTGACCCAGGGACTTTGACAACTGTCAAACGCAACGTTTTGAAAAGTGGTTGGCAGAAGCCTGTCGGATCGTGATTCAATCGTCGCGTGTCCGGGAGTTTTGGTCGCTCGTGCGTCAAACAATCGTTGCAGATTCTGTGCCGTCGTCGTTGTGTGTTTTGGTGAGTTTGTGTTGGTGCTTCTTCCGGATCGGTCTGGAGGAAGGTGCCAGTGTGTCCGGGTGTTTACGTCCAGGAATCGTCGCAGATTCCGCGCCGCCGTCGTAGTTTATTTTGGTGAGTTTGTGTTGGTGCTTCTTCCGGATCGGTCTGGAGGAAGGTGCCAGTGCGTCCGGGTGTTTACGTCCAGGAATCGTCGCAGATTCCGCGCCGCCATCGTCGTTTATTTTGGTGAGTTTGTGTTGGTGCTTCTTCCGGATCGGTCTGGAGGAAGGTGCCAGTGTGTCCGGGTGTTTACGTCCAGGAATCGTCGCAGATTCCGCGCCGCCGTTGTCGTTTATTTTGGTGAGTTTGTGCTGGTGCTTCTTCCGGATCGGTTTGGAGAAAGGAGCCAGTGTGTCCGGGTGTTTACGTCCAGGAATCGTCGCAGATTCCGCGCCGCCGTTGTCGTTTATTTTGGTGAGTTTGTGCTGGTGCTTCTTCCGGATCGGTTTGGAGAAAGGAGCCAGTGTGTCCGGGTGTTTACGTCCAGGAATCGTTGCAGATTCCGCGCCGCCGTCGTCGTTTATTTTGGTGAGTTTGTGTTGGTGCTTCTTCCGGATCGGTCTGGAGGAAGGTGCCAGTGCGTCCGGGTGTTTACGTCCAGGAATCGTCGCAGATTCCGCGCCGCCGTCGTCGTTTATTTTGGTGAGTTTGTGTTGGTGCTTCTTCCGGATCGGTCTGGAGGAAGGTGCCAGTGTGTCCGGGTGTTTACGTCCAGGAATCGTCGCAGATTCCGCGCCGCCGTCGTCGTTTATTTTGGTGAGTTTGTGTTGGTGCTTCTTCCGGATCGGTCTGGAGGAAGGTGCCAGTGCGTCCGGGTGTTTACGTCCAGGAATCGTCGCAGATTCCGCGCCGCCGTCGTCGTTTATTTTGGTGAGTTTGTGTTGGTGCTTCTTCCGGATCGGTCTGGAGGAAGGTGCCAGTGCGTTTGGGTGTTTACGTCCAGGAATCGTCGCTGATTCCGTGCCGCCGTCGACGTTTGTTTTGGTGAGTTTGTGTTAATGCTTCTTCCGGACTGGTTTGGAAGAAGAGTCCGGGTGTTTTGGCCACTTGCGCATCCAAGAATCCTTGAAAAGTGGTGCTTTTTTGGTTAAGTTTGAAGGAAGTTGCTTGTCGAGTTTTGGGGTTTGAACAGTTCACGAAGAATCTGATGTACGATCCATTTATTTCAGGATAGTTGGTTAGTCGGGATGATTTGATTATTGTACTTATTCATCCAAAATATAATGAAAAATTGAATTTTTCATCAAACGTTAAATTTGAAGTAAATTACCTCATGTTCATTTTGTAAGTAAAAACAGGACTAATAAATTCCTAATATATTGTTTTTAATTATTTCTCTGAGTGTTATCAAATTGACTTGGTGAGAAGCATTCTTTGATGGCCCCTCTCGCGTAACACGCATCACTTTTCGGTTTCTGGATTGACACCGCAACAGTTAAGAGTCCTAATGACAATTTTAAATATCATTAAACATATTTTTTTTCTTCACAATTAAACATAATTATCAACTTATCTTTACAGCTTCTCAGAACAAACGACTCTTGGAAAATGCCAAAGCCAACGTGGAAAAAGCAGCCGCCATAACTGTGCAGAATTTGTTTTTTCGGATCTAATCACCATTAGTCGACGTCTATTTCCACTTTTAGATAAGTTTTGTTTTCTTAAGAATATGACACTTTGTAAAAAAATCGTTTTTTTTTGCAGGTGGATATTTCATGTGGGATAATATCTCAAGGATTTCAACTGGTGAAATTTCGTGTGGGAAGGTAGCTACTGCTTGCAGCATTTTTTTGTAAGTACACAGCAAAAACATCCGATGGTAAAATCGCAGGCACATCAGCATTATGAAAAAAGTAATTTATCATTACACTTTGCATGTACAATTTTTGGAAACACAAAAAAGGTGCCACCGATGGGATTCAAACCCAACATTAACAGTATGGACTGGCGCCTTAGCCCGATCGCAATCAGACAGATGAAGAATTAAAAGGATAAACGAATCTATGAGCTTGACATATCGGTCAAGTAGATTTCCCATACTGATGGGCTACATATGCCAGAGTGTAATATTACATAAAATTTCATAAAATAATGCAAAATATATTTTACAACCAGGCTTTTTACACGCAGTCAGATTAATACTTTTTTTGCTGTGTAAATTGCATGGTATCTTGTTTTCATTATTCAGGATCCTCCTCCTTTTTGGACTCAATATTGTACTGACGATGAATAACGTCTTACTCGAAGGTGCTGGGGTACCACTTCGCAGAGAATAGTGCTTCAGATTTCAAACGCTAATATTTCGGTCCAGACGAATCTAAAATGCACGTATTATACATTCGGTTCAAAATTTGTCAGAATTTTCTATCAAACTTCCTGCAATCGCACAAATTTATGTCCAACATTGTTCCCTTCTCTCTGTTTTAAGTGTTAAAACAATTCAGTTGTAATGCATACAATTTTAAAGCGAAGTTGGCTTTAAGCAAACACATAATTTAATATCTAGTTATATCAGTGCTTTCACTTTTTGTATACTATTAAAGAAATGGCTCAGTCCTAAGTCGTACAATTTATGCAAAATTATTTACTCTGGCTTAAATAATTTTCCGATTTCTGCTTCTCCAAATTTGTCGACTGCAAATCGTGAAAAAGGTTTGATTCCGCCTACGAAGGCTCTGACTTAGCAGCTCTGCTGAAATTATTTTCAATCTTGTGCAATGTTTATAAACAAATAATTAATTGAATAATTATTGAATTCCAACGATATACCTTAAGGTAAAACGGGAAAGCAGCGCCATATTGATACCACGACTAGCATTTTTGGAAGCACCTTTAAAGAAAACACCGTAACTTAAACATGTTCTGTCTGTTGCAGACGCTAAATAGGACGATAGCGAGCAACCTGTCGAGTTCAGACATTTATTAAAGTTGAACAAAAGTTGTCCAAGAACTGGCGTTCCGTCTAACCTTAAAGTAATATTTGCTAAAAAACTAACTCGGGTCCTTAGAGCGATCAAGCAGTTGGCCGCTAACTGATTGCCACCCACAAAGTACCCTGAAAGTCATGAAAAAAATATTCGTTTGAATCATATGTTTTATTTACGTTCTCTGAAATGGATGACAGTTCAATACCTATCCTTCCACTTTCTCAGCCACAAATTACACATTTTTTAATGCAATAATACACATTCTTTCGTAAAATTCAACATTTTTGCAGTAAATTTCATCATTTTTCTAGGTAAATTTCATCATTATTTGAGGTAAATTTCATCATTTTCTGATGAAAATTCATCATTTTCTAAGGTAAAATTTATCATTTTTTTTGCCACAATATCTGTCACCATTTCCTGATGAATATTACCATCATTTTTTTTTCTGTGAAGGCCATGCCCCGGGGGGCGTAGTGCCAATAGTTTCGTTTCGTTTTTTCATTATGTAGCCAGTGCGAATTGGATTAACCCTGTAGGGACCAGAGTAAGTTAAAAAATAAAGAAAATAATAAAATAGCAAGAATTAACCAAAACCCATAATCAGAAAAGCAAAAACAGTAAAAAAATTATCAAGCAAAAAGGTAGAGATCAGAAAATAAGAAATCAAAAAAGCAATCAAAGTAAGAAAGTAAGTAGGTAAGAAGGCAAGAAAGCAGATAATCAAAGTGGTTAAAAAGTATTAAAGAATGAAAAGTGTATAAAAATATTAAAACGTAATACTTAAAATGTTAAAGTAAGGACTTTAAAGGGTAACAGTAAGACACAAACAGGTCGAAGGGCATAAAAATGGTACAACTCAGTCAGTCGGTGGCAAACGGAAAACCCACTGCCCGCCATGTTTCACCCCAATTTGTTTTTGCGCCAGAGGTGGGTAATTGAAAAAGGAAACATATTTATAAACCAACGACGGCGACGATTCGTAACTTTTGCGCAACATTCAGCGAGGCAGCCTCTCGAAAACCGTTGCGTCGCGTGTTGTGGAGTTGTGACTTAGATCTAGGTGAACGAGTATAGATTAAATTAATAATTTCACTTTCGTTTGGGTGTTGGGTTGCTTGCCAGATGGGAGGAGGGAAGGGTGAGAGCCTTTCATATGTTGCATGTGCCATGGCGACGGAGAATTGCTAATGAGGATTATGCGGCAAAGTTGATTTGCAAAACATTGTAAAACTTTTACTCTCGTGTGTGAAGAGATTTTATGGGGTGGAAAGTTACGCTGAAGTTGCTCTGGGGGTGAATGTTTTGAGTGGTGTAAAGTAAATATAGAACTTGTTTATCAAGTATGCAAATTTATTAATGCGATGTTAAAGGCAGCGAAAATCATAAAAATCATAAATATATCTTTAAATGAATGCATTGTGGTACGAATTATTACAGATTAATTAATTTTCAAGTAATAACCCTTTGCATAGTCGATTTTTCCACATAAAATTTGTATCCATATTCCAGAAGAAATCCTCAAGAGATGCCACCGGAAATGACTCCAACAAATAACGACACGATGAACCACCAAAGAAGAAGAATCCCGTCTAATGACATTCTTGTCAATCCAGCAATTGTGTCAATTCAGAACCCGCCCGTCTCACCGGGGATATGAATTCAATCTTACGCTCATTGATTACATCCTGCAGGGCTTCAGAGGCCCACAGACATGGAACGGAACAGATAATAATGAGAGAAGCTCTGTAGGCCTAGAGCCCGGAATATCAAGTCTCGTTTATTCCTCTTCGACTGTCCCTCTCGGCTTTTGCTTTTTCTTGTTCATTAATGACCAGGATTCCATTATCAACGGGTGACAATTGGCCTATTTAGGTGCCCTTAGGGCAGACCCTGCCCTCGAGGACCGTCGAATGATGATACGTTGAATTTTTGTAATCCTTACTTGCGACATTGAACAAATAGGCTTCAGAAATCATTAGTCCAAAGCAGCACCCTTTTCCGGTATATCCTCTGCCTCAAACCAGATTTGTCTACAAAGGAACAGAACGGTTGAAGCAATGAAAGCACACCTAGCATAGGACGGAACCTCGGATGTGGAAACAATTGAGTCGGCGGCGGGATTTTATGAGCTGTTCTTCCTTCCACATTTTTTTTCCACAGCCGATTTGTCCGGACTCGGAGCCAGCCGGTGTAAAGTGCGATGTGGGATGAGATTTTTTTATTGCACCCTAATGGCAGGTATGGGTGCATTTATGGCAAGTACGGATGGCAGGTAGAAAAAACGGGTTGTCTGGGCAAAAGCGATTAAGGCAAGTGTGAAAATTGCATTAAATGGTATTGGGGTTTGGATCCTATGAAACATGATGTGTTAGATGATTTCAGGAAATATATTGAATTTGTAGGTACTTGATAAAAAATGTGGGCTATCTATCACAACTTTTTCAAAGATCTGGAAATCTTTCATATTTGGAAATTGTAGTGATGCTATCCAAGAAAAAGATGAAAATTTCCTCGTCGTTTCAAACAAATATCTTGATCGCAAATGAAAGGTTATTAGAATAGTTAAATAATCCAAAAATCCAGCCTAAAATAGACTTTAAAATGACGTTTGACCGTGTCTGTACTAAAGAGCCTATGTCTAAAAATATTTTTATCGGATGGCCCGGAATATTTCAAATAATATTGTACTCAAAAATGGGATAGGTAAAAAAATAATAACGAGGCACAGCTGAGCAGTTCTCTAGGATTTCGGTCATTCGATTTTTTTTGTATTTTTTAATCCGACTGAAACTTTTTTGGTGCCTTCGGTATGCCCAAAGAAGCCATTTTACGTACAAATTTGGCAGCTGTCCATACAAAAATGATGTATGAAAATTCAAAAATCTGTATCTTTTGAAGGAATTTTTTGATCGATTTGGTGTCTTCCGCAAAGTTGTAGGTATGGATACGGACTACACTGGAAAAAAATGATACACGGTAAAAAAAATTTGGTGATTTTTTTATTTAATTTTTTATCACTAAAACTTAATTTACAAAAAAACACTATTTTTAATTTTTTTTATTTTTTGATATGTTTTAGAGGACATCAAATGCCAACTTTTCAGAAATTTCCAGGTTGTGCAAAAAATCATTGAGCGAGTTATGAATTTTTGAATCAATACCGATTTTTTCAAAAAATCGAAATATTGGTCACACAAACTTTTCAACTTCATTTTTCGATGTAAAATCAAATTTGCAATCAAAAAGTACTTTAGTGAAATTTTGATAAAGTGCACCGTTTTCAAGTTAAATCCATAGATTGGTGACTTTTTTGAAAATATTTGCAGTTTTTCATTTTTTTAAATTAGTGCACATGTTTGCCCACTTTTGAAAAAAAATATTTTTGAAAAGCTGAGAAAATTCTCTATATTTTGCTTTTTCGGACTTTGTTGATACGACCTTTAGTTGCTGAGATATTGCAATGCAAAGGTTTAAAAACAGGAAAATTGATGTTTTTTAAGTCTCACCCAAACAGCCCACAAATTTTCAATGTCGATATCTCAGCAACTAATGGTCCGATTTTCAATGTTAATATATGAAACATTTGTGAAATTTTCCGATCTTTTTGAAAACAATATTTTCAAAATTTTCAAATCAAGACTAACATTTCAAAAGGGCAACACATTCAATATTACGCCCTTTTGAAATGTTAGTCTTGATTTGAAAGTTTTTAAAATATTGTTTTCGAAAAGATCGGAAAATTTTACAAATGTTTCATATATTAACATAGAAAATCGGACCATTAGTTGCTGAGATATCGACATTGAAAAATGGTGGGCTGTTTGGGTGAGACTTAGATAACATCAATTTTCCTGTTTTTAAACCTTTGCATTGCAATATCTCAGCAACTAAAGGTCGTATCAACAAAGTCCGAAGTAGCAAAATATAAAGAATTTTTCCAGCTTTTCAAAAATATTTTTTTTCAAAAGTGGGCAAACATGTGCACTAATTTCAAAAAATGAAAAACTGCGACTATTTTCAAAAAAGTTACCTAAATATGGATTTAACATGAAAACGGTGCACTTTATCAAAATTTCACTAAAGTACTTTTCGATTGCAAATTTGATTTTACATCAAAATGTTTGCGACCAAAATTTCGATTTTTTGAAAAAATCAGTATTGATTAAAAAATTCATAACTCGATCAATGATTTTTTGCACAACCTGGAAATTTCTGAAAAGTTGGCATTTTATGACCTCTAAAACATATCAAAAAATGAAAAAAATTAAAAATAGTGTTTTTTTGGAAATCAAGTTTTAGTGATATAAAGTTAAATAAAAAAATCACCAAATTTTTTTTACCGTGTATCATTTTTTTCCAGTGTAGTCCGTATCCATACCTACAACTTTGCCGAAGACACCAAATCGATCAAAAAATTCCTTCAAAAGATACATATTTTTGAATTTTCATACATCATTTTTGTATGGACAGCTGCCAAATTTGTTTGGAAAATTATATGGACAAACTAATGATGCAAAATGGCTTCTTTGGACATACCGAAAGCACCAAAAAAGTTTCAGTCGGATTAAAAAATACAAAAAATAAAATTGAAGAAAAAAGACCGATTTCGTAGAGAATTGCTCAGCTAATTTAATACAAACGCGCTCGGAAATGAGAAATTGATGAAAATAAACTTTTGCCAGTAAAATATTAAATCTGAGTATCTCATAATATAGTAATTTTGTAGAATTTTGCATTTTTTACGAGCATGCATTTTTTCCCTATGTCAAATAAAAGTCATTTCGCATCAGTTGTTTTTCCATGTGAAAAAGCTTTATTTTAAATTCCCAAAATACCTTTTTTTATTTTTGAATATTTTTGATATTTTTGGGGATCAAAACAGGCATCTTTTGCGTTAGAGATAAGGATGGTGTCAAACCTGGTAGTCAACTGTCAACTGGGGCAAATCGTGACTATAGTCTGAATAGGGACAGCAGACAATTTCACAAAAGATTCATTTTTTAATATAAGGCCAATGCAAATTAAAAAAAAAAAGTTATTGCCGATCGGCTCTGGCAGAGGTCGAAGAGAGGCAAAACAATTTAAAAATAAATAACAAAATATAGTCTCAACTTTCGATTGAAAACGTGTTTTAAAATGCATTTTACACTAGTTCAGTTGTTTTGCAAACATATTTATTAAAATGTAAGATTTGACGAAAACGTAAATTTTAGCGAAAAAAATTTTTTTACGATACTAAACATCGATAATTTTCAAAATTCAAAAGAATTGTACCAGCCTTAACAATCAAATCAATAATTTCCGAAACATCACAAGTTTTTCTCAGCCTATTTCTATTATCGGCCTATCAGCACTTTGATCATGAATTACAGCTTTCATAAAGTGTTTTTGACTGTTCCAAAGTAACAAAAAGCTCAAAAAAAAGTGAGCAAGCAACTCTCCATTGTCGATGTATTAAAAAATATTGATTTAGTAGCGGAAAACTGCAAGAGTGATGAGAATTGGTCGAACGGCTTAGAGTGATTAAAATGGGTATATTTTCCCTAGATGACACTGAGAAAAACTTATTTTTCACAACATAACCACAAAATTACCATAGCAACCAGCAGTCCGATCGACAAAATCAAAATAGGAAAATTGTAGATTTTTTTTACAGGGGTGCTTTTTCTTCGTTAAAATATTATAAATAAACAAATTTCAAATAATGATTTTTTTTAATCTGGTTATTTATTGAAAAAATAACCATAAAATTTATATAACTTAAAAACAGAGAATTTAATAGAAAAAAGGAAAGCAATTTTTGATATCAAATCTAATTTTGCATCTTGAAATGATTTTGTTTTTATTTGTTAGACTGTCATTTATTTTTTTCCAAAAATCTTTTTTTTTTTCAAAAAATCATAGCTTTGATTACAGATTTGGCACTGAACTCGAGCGCATAAGATGCCGTATTTTTGAAATTTACCTTTTATTGATTAAAATAAAAATAATCCTTCTACCTATTTTTTCCTAGAATGTAACCAACCACTTTGTCGAAGAAGCCAAATTGATCAGAATAACCTTTCACAAGAAAGCGTTTTTCGAATATTCAAAAGCCCATTTTGAAAATGAGTAGCCACAAAATTGTATCGAGCCTTGTACAGAACTGATGATGAAAAATGGTTTCCTTTTATATAGAGACAAAGTTTCATTTAAATCAAAAAATACAAACAAAAGCCGATTTGCGAAAACGTTAAAAATTACTCAATAGTAGTTTATGTTGTATCAAAATGATGGTTTATCAACTTGAGTCGTACATTTTTTCCAACGAGGCCAAGCAAAGTTGAATAAATGCAGCACTGAAAAAACATTATTTTGCAACGAGCTGCAAGCAACATTCTTTGAAATTTCGAATTTTGCTCTTGAATATGATTTTAAATAAATCGTTTTTTTCCAGTTTTAAAAAGGCAAATTTTTCGATTTTTCAGGAAGGTGGTATTATTTACGTGAAAATTTTGTCATAAGGAAGATTCTATTCTTCAACGTTCTTCAGAAACTCCTAAATCATAACCGATTTGACTCAAAATTGACACAAATACTTAATTTTGCCTAAGGAATCAATCCAGGAGATGTCCCTAAAATCTATTTTGTTGTCACATGACTCTATAAAGTAAATATTAACAAAAAACGAGCCATTGTCAAACAAGAACTGAACCTTTCACCGAGCTACCGTGGCCGTGAGGTTACGGGTTTCGCTTTGTAAGTGGAAAGTGATGGGTTCGATTCATGTCTGCCTCGGCATAGTAGGATCCCTTCAAAGAGTTATTGTACTCACTGGGAATACCGACCGGTAGGGGATGGGTTTCGACTAGCGGAGTGATGGATTTCCAATCCAGAGGTCGTAAGTTCGATTCTCGTACCGGGATGATGATGTTTTGAAAAAAGCAAAACATAAAATGTTATTATATCTTTTTCTGTAACTAAACTTCATTTTTCATTAAAAACGTGAAAAATGTTGTAACATGTCTTAACAGAGCCCCAAGATGCTGACGGATACCACATCATAAGACTCATCTTTGTTCCATTGCTCCCTTAGCTGGAGAGCAGGGCGTAATGGTATATTAAATTTCAAACTTTCGTTTTCCACCAGCTAGTAGCAGCCAGCGTCCCTCGGTAATACTAGCCCTTAGTAGCAGCATGCATGAACGTAATTAATAAGACCATTGACGGCGGCGCTGAAAATAAAAGAAAGAAAAGAGTGAGCGCTTTTCATTTTCATTCATGCTGCTGCTGCAACCTGCTGTAATGTGATGGAGAAGAGTTGCATTGCATTTCATTGTAGGGAAATTAACGCATGAGAATTGCGCCATCGCATTCGTGAACCGTCAGTCGCCCACCTTTGGCACTTGGTACAGATGTTAACTCTCGAAGTCAGGTTTTTTTTAGTGTTGTTCTAGTCGAAGTCACCAAATTTTCAGAAGTTGGAGTTGAAGTCTGAGTCTTTTCAAGCTACCAGACTCCGTAGCTCTGTTTGAAAGATTCTAGACCTATTTTTTTTTCTAAATTGGGTAGATAATAATTCAACAAAGCAGTTGAGGGTTAAGGGCCCCCTAGCAGACTTTCGCGCAATCCAAATCCCGCGTCATAATCCGTCACTGTATTGAAAGTGAATGTGTCGACGCGAACGGAAAGGTGCTCAAATTTCCATTTTGAAAGTCTACGGCAGTAGTTTCAATTTCTGAACGGCAGGGTTGTTAAAATATCAAAATATCAGCTCTCAGCAACTACAATTATCCCGCCTGAATATTCATGCCTCAAATACAACTGCTCTTCTCTCCTTATTGAAACTCTCAGCGCCGAACATAGCCAAACACGTTTTCGTGTTTACACACTCGCGATTGACATTTCCCTTTTCTCTCTCATTCCCGCTTCCACGATCATCCTACCGCAACAGCGTTTAACCACAAAAGCCGCCACAAAACCAATTTCGCAAAAGGCAGTTTAACGGGACGTCATGCGTGGTCGGCTCCTAATCGCCGTCCCGCGTGCTTTCATTGCAGTTTTCGGAGAGATTGAGCGACTCAGCGGTGAGAGCGCATAGTCGAGGAAAAGGGAAGGAGTGATAGAGAGAGGAATGACATCGCTGGGAATCACGAGACACAAGAAGAGATCTCACAAGCTATAGTGATGGCCGCTATACTTTCGGATGTTTTCGGTGCAGAGATAATCAATTGATAGCTTTGCTATCACTCATTTGCAACACTGCTGAACGGTACACCCCATCACTGGTGGTGGTCCAAATAGGAAGGTATTGTTCTTCTCTGGTTACATGTGCACCGCGCAAGTGTGGGATGATTTTCCCGCCCGGGGTGTGACTTACGTGACCAGTTTTGAGGGGGGTGCAGTATTAGCAGGTGAAACTAAGGCAGTGGGGTGTTACGTGAAGATTGGTTTGATATTATGAAGAATCGATCACGATAATAAATTTCACGGGTAGATCATTACACTGAAATAAAAAAAAGTACGAACGTCAAAGTGTTGCGGGCTAAAAAGGTAAACATTTACTAATAGGAAAATAAACAACAGTTCAAATATTTTGCTTTTCATCCCGCGGTGTAGCGTATCCATTTCGGTTGCCGAGATGCTTCAATCGTTGTGGGAGAACTTGACGAAAGATATGCGTAACAAGAGCTCGAAGGAATCTCTCTGAAGAATGTTTTTTGAATTGTACCTCAGGTTTTTTTAGGTGGGGTAAACTGTCATTTTTTAACAACTTAAAACAAAAGTGAATTGTGACAAGAATCAAAAACTCCTTATTCTTATTCTACCTGAAATTAAAGAAAAAAGAGCGAACTGTCAAAAGTTGTCAAATTACCCCCACCTGGTGGCATACCGGTCCTTGAAAAAACATCGCGTAAAAGTGAGGTTTCCAGAGAAGTGGCAGAAGATGAGCCGCGTATTTCTACCTGAAATTAAAGAAAAAAGAGCGAACTGTCAAAAGTTGTCAAATTACCCCCACCTGGTGGCATACCGGTCCTTGAAAAAACATCGCGTAAAAGTGAGGTTTCCAGAGAAGTGGCAGAAGATGAGCCGCGTATTTCTCACACTTCATTCATGCTGGTGGGCATTTCATTTATTCGTTCTGAAAAACCAAAATGGATCAAAGTGCGCTGGCCTGGCCCTTTTCTCGAGTTTATTCAAGAAGACGAACGAAAATGATCTTATTTATTTTTATTTTGTTGGTTTCGTTCCACAATTTGGAATGATTTCTTTGGAGAGGATTTTCTGTTCATATTTGGATCAAAGTGCAACTTCTAATTTTTTCAACGTTTTCAATATGAATTATGACTTTTTATGGCAACACTTCTTAATGATTTTCTAAAAGTTTTCCAATAAATTTGATAAAAAATTACAAATTGTAAAACAATTCGAAAAAGATTTTTTTTTGCTTCAATTTCTGTTAGCCTTGGCTCCAAAATGAAACAAAGAAAACTTCGATTTTCCTGTATGTTTTTATCCGCTTGATTTCAGCAACCAGAGGTCCAATCTTTTTTTTAGACGAAGTTTTAAAAAATCGTCGTAAACTTTTCTAAAAAATTATGTTTGTGAATTGTCACACATAAGGACTATTTTAAAAAATCTAACTACTGCAAATTTATAAATAAAATCAAACTTTAAGTGGCCAAATCTCGAAAACTGTGGACTTTATCATAATTTGTGTACAGAACATCTCGATTGCAAATTAGAATTCAATTAAAAATTTGAAGTAAAAAATTCATTGGGTTCTTTTTTTTTTTCAAAAAATAATAGTAACAAAAAATGCGGATTTCAAGAATTTTTTTTTGTGAAAAAAGGTTAATTATCATCGCAAATTTTAAAATCGTGTGCCAGTTCTAATCAAAATCTACAACTTTACCAAAGACACTAAATCGATCAGAAAATTCCTTCCCGTATGAGTGAACTAATAACACAAAATGGCTTCTTTGGTCATAGGGAATGCCCCCAAAAAGTTTGAAATAAATCAAAAAATACAAAAAAAATACAAAATCTGCCGATTTCGTAGAGAATTGCTTATGTAGAAAGTAAATTTTCAGAATATGATATTATAAATATAAAAATATTAAAGAAAATGAACCATCACGATCTTCAATGAAATAAAAAAAATAAGAAAACGACAGTTAAAATATTCCAGGATTAAGTTTTCGAGAAAAACAACAATTAAATCAAATACATAGCAATAATAATTTATTTTTTCACAAAAAGAAACTTTGCCTCAAGTTTTATGAAATCCTTCAAAATGATTCACAAAAAATATGCCTCACTTACATACTCAGAAGATACAATTGAGAAATCCAGAAAAAAATAAAGAATCACATCAAAACTTATTCAAAGATTAAAAAAAATAAAACATGATACACATTACAAATTTGCTGAAATTTTTTTTTTATTTCAAAGATCACAGATTAATTGGGAAAATTCATGTTAAATTTATTCAACGACAAATTAAGGGGTTACATACATGTAGAAAATCAAATTAAGGGGTTACATACATGTAGAAAATCATAAAATTTCATATTGAAGAAAATTTATTAGCTCCACTTAAAAGATGATTTTCAATCAATACCGTCAGTGGGGGTGACTATGGGTCAAAAAACGATACACCTCTCGTAATTACTTAATGACAAAAACAATTTAAATAACATCGAAAATCTTTCAACGTAGATTTGTTCTTAGATAGTTTACTAACATTTTCCCAAAATATGGTGGATTTTGATGAACACTACCTTAAATGCCAATAGTTTGAAAATTGACCCAATCTCACCCCTTAGAGGGGGTGACATTGGGTCAAATGAAACTAAAATGATGCTCAAATACAACGATATGGTAAAAACAAGTCATCCAACAGTGTTTCTTGTTCGAAGGAATCGTATTGACATGCTACAATGTTTGAAGTGGAGATTTTCAAACATTTGGGTAGTTTTCGAGCAATTCTAACAAAAATATTAGAAAAATGATTTTTCGAGAGGTCATTTTTGGCCAAAAACGTACCCCAACTTTAGACATCTGCCAAAATAACAGGATATGTTCTAGGAACGAAATTTTTTCAGCGAAGTCATCTTAAGATGTCCCCTACACAACCCCTTTAACAGAATTCAGTTTCATTGAGAATAACCTGAGAAATAGTAAAATCCGTAAAAAATCACTTTGACCCAATCTCACCCCCCAGACCCAATGTCACCCCCACTGACGGTACTAAAAGTTTCATGAAGATATTTCATAATTAAAATGAACAAGAGACGTGTGCATGGCGGAGCCCGATTTTAATATTTTGCATTACAAAAAAATACAAAAATCAAAAACCGACGATTTATTATATAAAAAATAAAAATATTTTTATCTTTATTAAAAATTCACTTTCTGAAAATCGGCCTTCGTCATGCACACGGAACCGGTTTGACAAGCCTTCACTACAATTTTGAGCCGATTTGGTCAAAGTTATCGTGGTGCCCGTTTTTTGAAACTGCTAACTTCAATTAGCTATATCTGGGCAATGCTGCAACCAAATGTCTTCAATTTTTTTTGTAAATAGATGAAAATGTATCATTTAAGGACCGATTAGAAAAAATCAATTGTGTCCTCATACCAACTTCTGACATTTTTGCCGATTTTACATGTTTATCACTTACAGTAAAATTAAAAAAAAACTTGAAAACTTCAGTAGTATGTTCCAGGATAGCATAGAAGCATCGTATTGTGTCTATCAGATGCAAGTCAATTTAAACCATCTTTTTCAAAAATAGTTGTTTAATCATTACAATATTTTAATTAGCAAATGCTTCTTTCATGGTTTTTTATTTTTCTTACTAAAGAAAGGTATATGATTTACTTTTGAATCTGCCTAAAACTTTTAGTCTTTCTAATCTGAACATTTCTCAAAAAAATGTCTTTGGTAAAATCTGTGAAAAAACCATGGACGATCGATTTTGATCCCCGAATTTTGGGAATTTATTTGTCGTGAAGCTCTCGTGGTGTTTTTAAATTAAACTTGGAAAATGTGTCCTATTTTTACCAATTCATTGGTGTTTCTCACTGATTTATTTTGATTAATGAACAATCACAAACAAAAACCTTGAAAACATGAACAAAAATAAAGTTAAGCATATACAAAACTTAAATTAAGAAGAAATTTCAATGAGCGATCAATATTTTGAAACCATAAAAATTTCAAAAAGATTTTACTTTTCTTATAATAATTTTTCTACGAAACCAACTCTTTAGAAAAAAATTTTTGATTTGAAAATGTTGTTTTGAATTTTAACAATTTAACAAAAAAAAAAGCAAACCTTACACCTTTCTTTTGTAAGAAAGGCAAAAACTATCTTTCCAGAGAACTCCCACCTAAATCACTTTGAAATCCAACAAATGGACAAAAAATCGGTGGGGACCGTTGTTTGATGTGGTTTAAAGTTTCGTAATATAAGATCATTGCCATCGGCGCACTCTCTACAACTTGGGAAGATGCACTTCTAATGGAATTCGGTATTTACGAGTTGTTTCACCTGGAAGCATTTCTTCCCCAGAAGGATCGAATGACCGCGCGAATTTACGAGACGCCGTAATGGGAGTGAAAATTTGTCCCACCAGTTGGAGATTTCTTGGGAAGCGTCCTTGCAGCAGTACTTTTGGGTCGTGGGAAAATGAAAAGTAATTAAACATGCAAATTTGGCATTTTCTGAGGAAAATTTTGGGGAAAAAGTGCAACTTTCCCACGACTAGGCGAAAAGTTCTCAAATTAGCATAATTTATGATGCTTCAAAAAATATTACCTTGTCCAAAGTCAACCTGCCCAACTGTCGGACGAGAAAATTCCCACGTCCAGCGCGTCGGCAGAGGGCACCAATAAAATTATTTACGACCTCTTTAGATCGCAAGGATACCCTCCCAAAGGGACTCGAACAAGTGAGTCTCTGCCGAAAGGATCCTTATTTTTCCATGGAATTCCACTTTCGGACCCTTTTGTCCAATTGTTCGTTGTTTTTTTCTACTTTCAATTTTCCCACCTTTTTAAATCCTCGTTTCACGTAAACACCATATTTTCGGTTGTTTGGCGACGGCTAAAAGAGCTTTTTTCTCATGATGCTGCAAAACAAGGATTCGAACTGGGATAAAGGTGAAGGTCAGGTACGTGCCTGAATACCTGGTCTGTTTATGAAAGTGTGAATGGCTGCCGTTTGGATGTCTGATACCAGGGGCATCTTTCCGTGTAATGACGGTTGATGGTCACAAAGGCTCGATTACGGTGCGAAAGCTCATTACCGGTATCTATCAGTGCCTGTATTTTATTTAAGATTCTGGTCTTATCTCGTGAGAAGGCAGGTTAATAACAGATGGTTATGGTAAAAAAAAATCAGTCTGACCTTTCTGGAGCACTTTTGAGACGGAAATCCAGTTTTTGTCAAATATTTAGATCAAAATAATACATTTCTAACACAAGTGTTCAGCGACCTCTTCAATTGCAGGTCACTAACCTGCGTGTTTTAGTCTAGCCACAACTTTGTCACATGAACTCATGTCCGCCGAGCCCGGCTTGTGACCGACCCATCATCCGCTGCCCGACAACATCGTCGTAGTCACTCTGCCATCATCATCATTATGGAACGGATTTCGCATGGTTCAAGCTGGGACTGAAAGAGTGCAGCGCAGCAGTTAATTTCCCCCGGCTCCGCGGTCTGCGGTTGCAAAATCCGCTTCCGAATATTATCATCATGGTGGTGATGATACGACGATGATGGATGATGAACATCATCGCCAGTGACACCGGAAACTGGAGACAACGCGGGGCGCAACCTGTCACAATGTACACAAGCGCCACCGCATCGTGTAATCGACGTCGATTACGCTGCCCTCTGATGACTGCTCTTGAACGTCCAAATTGAAAATGTATTCAAGTTGTAATCAAGATAAAAATATAAGTTGATATTTAAGGGTTACTTGTCACTCCACCATCTTCATTTTCCACGCCATTCTGTAGTTCTGGCACGGTTTGTTGATATTTTCGATTAATTAAGCGCAAGTGACAGCGCACACGACAAAGGCGGCTTCCGTTATTGTCATCGTTGTAGCCGTTGTTTGTGTGTCGTGCTGCCAATGAGAGTGATGTTACGGGTGAACCCGGACGCCACCACCCAATGGCCCCGCCTTTGCAACCCAATCATGCGTGCCGTAATGGTGTGAGAGACAGTTTGAGTTCACACAGCTTGCTGGATATTGAGTATAGTGTCGTATGAAGCAATAATAAAGGTGCAATGTAAAATTGTGTTATGCTGCCAGGATAACATGACAATATTGGAAGCATCAAAATAAAATCCAAGGCCTAAAAAATATCAAACTTTCAATGCTCAGCAACTACAATTATAATGCTCGAAATTTAATCTCGAATCTTTCACTTTCAATCCCATATGACATTCAATTCGTCTCTCTCATTCCCACTTTTTGTTTGGCGAGTGTGGTTGAAGGACAAAAAGAGAAGAAGTAATAGAAAAAGAATGCTCACAAGCTATTGTGATGGTCGCTGTTTCTTTTGATATATTAGTGCTGAAATCATCAAATGATAGTTTTTTTTCATCACTCATTTACAACACTGTCCAGGGCTGTAGAGTCGGAGTCCAAGTCGAAGTCTGAGTCGGAGTCAGTGAAATCGGTTCTTTTTGAGGTCCTGAAGTCGGAGTCGTTAAAACCCAGTCGCACGGATTAAAATCATGTTAGCAAATCCGGTGTTAAATTTGTTAACATTGAAATGTTTCCAAAATCGTCAAGACACCTGGTTAGGACCGAGTCGGCTATTGTTATTACATTTTTCTTAGGGCTGAGAGTAATTATAAAGGATCTTGCGTGTAAATGTTACTGGGAGGGGAGCCAAATTGTACAGTAATTATAGTAACGCAATTCCATTTGAAAAAAAAACCCTTCCAATTTGTGCAGAAAATTTAATTATTTTTTTTTAAATCGCGAATACGGATTTAAACAATTAAAATTACGAAAAATGAGTTTTTCCAAATGTTTTCCGTTTGGCCCTCTATGTTAAATTTATCCTTGAAACCACTGATCCAAAAAAAATACAAAAATATACATAAATGATTTGCTAAAAACTTTCCTAAATATAAATCTCACAATTTAAAAAAAAAATACAAAGTAGATAAAAGAATTACAAAAAACAGGTGTTATCACCATAAATTGCGGTATTAAATCCACTCAAATTTGTTCTCAATATTTCCAATATTATTTTACGTTATTTTTTGTGATTTTTTAACTATCATATTTTGTATTCAATTGAGCATGAGCATGAGAGACCACCCATGGTTGCCCCTCCGTTGCTGAACAGAACCGTAATATCCTTTCAGCACTACTGATCATAGGCTTCGACTATCAAGTGGTATTTCCCTTATCAACAGCATGTATGAATGCGCCGAAAAGTTAAAACACCATGATTGCTAAAACTAGATCAGTTGCGAATAGGTAACAGTCATTGATTACCAACGGCGCCCGCCATGTCAGTTTGTAGATCTCGATTTTAAGGGACGGGAATGTTAGTTAGCGCAGGTTGCTACTAGGGCAGCTGATTTACTCTGTGCTTACACCCCACAAGCGCCAGGAACCTGAAAATTGGTTAGTAGGATAGGGTGCTTGGTCAGGATTCATCATAGAAGATGATGATGCGACCCAAAATCATAGTGTTTGTTGAAAGGTTTTATATATTATTCTCAAGGCAAACAATCGGATGCTGCGGATGAGACATTTCCCGTTTAACTGTTATTAAATTTTAAATGAAATGGTTTAATCTTAGACAGCCGGCTGTGGAAAGATAAAGCCAAATAATGTTTATTTATAGAATGAGGTGTTAAACGCAATGCTGCAATGATAGCGTAGTCTGATTTTTAATTATATAACCATTTAATTCATAAATTTGTTAAGGAATAGACGCTACGAATCTTCTTTCTGTTAGCTAGATGAGGTATTGATTTTCGTTGCCTCTCGAGCTACGATGCTATGGAGAGGGCTTAACACACAAACAACCGACGTCGAGCCCTCCGAGCTACGGAGCTATGGGAAGGTCTTTTCAACACAAAAAAAAGACTCGCGCACCACTCAACGTTCTTGATGAATCAAAATATTTTTTTACGCGATAAACCTAACGAACTCAACCGTCAAATTGTCTTCCAACCAGCGATGATGAAGAAAGGGCTTTAAGCACACAATAACTCACCGATTAATATAAATAAATTCCAAGATCGATCTTTTTCTATAGCAACAGCGCAACTCACTCCTGATTCTCACGATCGCGAATACAGCACAAAAAGAAGACCACAAAAATCCATCTCACAATCCTGAATTGTTTTTTTTTTCACTTTGCACACAAACCCAACCATCCGCTTGCACTGACGGAACATAATTCACACAAAAGAGACGAAAATTATCGCGAAAAAAACAGGACTGCGCGTCCCCAGAAGCACTGCACTTATGATGCCATTGTTCAATTATAATGACCAATCACCCCATGCACACAAACAGCGACACAAAAGACTATCATATTTTGTATTCAATTGAAAATATTAAATCAAAACACTTTGAAAACATAATATCATACATCAATACATAATTTTTAAGGGGCACCCAATTTGTACTGTGCCTAAAGTACCGTGGATCCAAGGGACGGCTCTGGGAAAAACTAAAAACAAAGTACCGTAAAACGGGGTGACTTTGATAGCCGGGGTGACTTTGATAGGTTCGAGATTTTTCCGCAAAATGAAGAGTACAATTTAAATACGTACGGAATGGTTTAGAATCATACTGATCGTGGTAGAGAAGTGTTCAAAGTACCTCAAGAAGAACTTTTCATAAAATTTTGAAAAGTTTAAAAAGTTAGTTAACTATAGTTAAGAAAATGTTGATGAAAGTCATTATTTTAAACTTCTCAAAGTGTCATGATTTTCTCAATGAACATGATTTTGAATCGTTAAACGGAATGCATTTTCGGATTCATTGGACAATTTTCCACTAGGAGAAGGTTAAATAAGTTTGTAAATAATAAATAATATGTGTTTTTGAAACACAATTAAAAAAAATCTCCAAATTTATAGGCAATTTCAGTTGAACAAATTTCATGTAAAATGTAAAAACTTGTGATTCGTGCTTCGAATTCAGTATAAAATGCAATATAAATCGATAATTTTATAAACAAAACGAGTTTAAAAAAAAATTTCTGGCAAAATTCCGACATTTTTACAATTTTACCTAAAATTTAAATGTATTTTGTTAAAAAGCTTATAAACTTAGTTAACTAAATATAAACATTGATTTTTTTCTTTAAAACTATATCAGCTACTTTAGTGATGGTACATTTAACGTACAAATAAAGTTTGAACATCTTAAATATGATTTTAACAAGAAAAACTATGACTATCAAAGTCACCCCGGAATTTAAACTAAGAATTTTTAACGTAACTATTTTTCTAAACACTATTAAAAAAACATTTTTTCCAAAATAGTGCATGGACTTTGTGTGGCCTACCCCAGTACATGTTTTAAAAATAATAATCTTAAGAAAAACCTTACCTGTTGGAAGATATTCGAAAAACAAATTGAAATCCTATCAAAGTCACCCCGGTTTACGGTATATATATTTTAAATTGATGCAGTTTATTGCATTTCTAAGTCCATTTAAGGTGTAAGGCTCGAATAAAAATTTGCTCTTCGTGTTTTTGTGCATTATTGAAAAAGATGATTACAGGTCATTAAATAGCTCTAGAAGTTGAATAAATTATCTGGTTTTTAATTATAGTTTGCAATACATCTAGGTTTTTTCACAAAATCTATTTTTCCTAAAAATACGGGCGCTGCGCAGATAGTAATATCTTAACTTGGAAATATGAATTACAAATTAAACCTTCTACAGGCCAAATTTATTCGATTTTTTTTAATTTTGCCATGACCAGGAGGTCAGTTTGAGCAACTTTTGTTCTACAAAAAACCTTACTTCTCTTGTTTTATGTTTTTCTTGTTTCATTTTTAGTATTGCAATTTGCATTTATCTTGTTTAGTTTATGTTTGTTTTTGGTAGTATTTGGCCTGTTCTAAAATCTCCTATCATTACATTTTGCCTTTCTATTTTTTTCATGTTTTCACAGTCACTTTTATTTTTTTTTTTTTTGCCTGCTTTTCACATTTTTTGCTAAAGAATGGCACCATTATCATTTAAAAAGTAAAAAATACGTAGATGCACAGTCTGGGACACAAAAAAACTACGGCATACTTCTGTTTACTCAAAATATAGGAAATGTTAGTAAAACATACAGCCAAAGTTGACCCCTAAAACAAATACATTTTCAAAAACGTTGGCAAAGTCACATAAAACAAGTCAAACTTCTAACCCTAAAATTTACTAAAATTTTGAGAGTGGTTCTTTCCAATGCTTTTTAAACATCAAAAATTGATTGAAAAATTGATTTTTGGCGATTTCTTAGATCGAAGCCCGTCTAAAGGTGGGGTTGGGTTGTAGAGGTTTAATATCCTGGATCAGAACTGTAAAATAACATAATAAAACACTGATTGAATTGAATCGAAGATCACTATTCTCGTCATCTACCCAAGTACAGTACTCTTTTCTCATTTACAGTTCGATCATCAGGTACTCCAAAATATGATAACAAAAAAAAGACAACCGTCCTCAAACTCCCATTAATTCTCCCTGCCTCGAGTAAACCTTTTCAGTTCCGCAAAAGGAAGGAAGTGTGATTCTTTTGTCCGCCTTTACAGGCAGGTTGTTCAGCAATACCTCTTGCTGTGAGTTCAAAAAGTCATCCTCTCGGAGATCCTCTCGGGCAGCATCCGGTGTGCCGTGACGAATCAAGACATAATAGCATCCTCTCGGGCTCAAGTTCTGCAAGTGCTCTACTAGTGCTGTTGTTGCAAGTTTGTGTGTCTTGGCGGACAAAAACAAGGAAGTACATTTCATGTGCCGCGGGCTCTTTTTGCTCAAGTGTCTCAAACTGGCAGGATCGGACCGGAAATGTTCACTTCTTGGGCTGCACACAATGTGAAGTGGAAGAAGTTTTTCGAGACGCATTTTTTTTTCTTTTTGAAAATCTCATGCTGATATGACCCGAGCAGATGGTCATCGTTTACTCTTTTCAGTTACATCACCTGCGTTACATCAATTGCTGAGCAATTGACTCTTTATCTTTGCACCAAAATTGCATGCAAACAATGAGTTCAGTTTCACTAGATTGCACACTAAAATGGAAATTATTTTCACTTTAATTAAACCTTCCATAGAGTGCACGCGGAGAAGAAGAGGAAATTCGAGACGATTAATTTATCTAGCAAACTCACACAAAGCGAGCAGATTTCCACTAACAAAAAAAACAGTCTGCAATTGCTGCACAAACACAATGAAAATGCAAATATCTTCGCGAAAGATAAGCGCACGAGTGCGACTCTCTCATCAGAAGACTTAATTTTAATTTCCTCCTTCCACCCACGCTTGATAGTAGGAGGTAGGTGAATGCAAAGTGCAGTCTTTCTTCTCCTTTGTAGGGCAATCGTTGAAGCTAACTGGCTGATGTTTGCTTGGTTATAGGGTAGAAGACACTTCTTACTGCATACGTGAACAAGACTGCAACTGGAGGAAATTGGAAAATTGCAGTTTAATTCGCAGTTTTACTGCGCTGTTTGCGCTAGATCAAGCCCTTTCAGGCAATTGCGTTGTAAGGAGGAAACACAGTTTTTTTTAGTTTGTGGACTGTCAATCGAGTTGTTTTTAAACAAACAAAATAAAAAATGATCTTTGAAAATTTGTTTTAGTGTTTAATTTAACATTTACAAGACCGATGCTAATTTTTATTATTTTTTAAGTTTCTGGAATCTTGTTGAAGAAAAAAAATAAGAATATTTAAATTCTTAAAAAATATTTCAAAGTTTTCAAGAAAATCGGGCTGAAGAAGTATTAAACAAAAATACAATAAAATCACTTTATGCGACAAAAAAATAATTATTAATCATAGTTGTACATACATTTTAATTATTTTCAATAAGCCCAAATATTCATAACAATAAAAACCAAGACAGGAAAATAGTATTTGAATTGATTTCAAATGATTGCACATCTGCTTTTATTTGGAGTTTCATGTTTTTGAAAATTTGAGTGCGGCCTCGAAAAACCCGCGAAGTTCGTCTACCGGCCGTGTGCAAAAAGGTAAACAAACCAACGCCGTGTCGACCGCCATCGCGCAGGGGAGCGTGCGCGCAGAAGGCATCGACAAAAAGTTGCTACATCCCGGATATGTTCCAAGATCACCAGTGCGAACCCGTTCCGGTACTTCCGGTGCCACGACCAACACGTCAACATCCGCCAACATTCCCATCAGGAAAGAGTTCCAGATGCTGAGCGACGACGAAGAAAACAACAACAACAACACCGACGGTAGCAGCACTACCGACGACGACGATGACGATCGTCGTGCACGGAAAAAAGTGCCGACGCCAAAAACGAACAATTCTCCAAAGGAACGTAGACCACCTCCAATTTTTGTTTTGGACACGTTGGTGGACGATATTGACGAGTTGCTGGAAGGCCTCGGATATTGTCTGAAAATCGGTAAGTCGTCAGTGCAAGTCTACACATTTGACAACAAGAACTTCGACCTGGTTGTGGAGAAATTGAAGGGTAAAAACTTCAAGTTCTACACATTCGACCCCGTGCAGAAGACAGCCGTTAAGGTCGTCTTGCAGGGGTACCAAGACCGCCCGATCTCCGACCTCAAGAAGGACCTCTCGGGTGCTGGAATAACGCCGCGTGACATAAAAGTCCTCTCGCGGAAGACAACAGTCACAGGTACACACACACTGTACCTGTTGTACTTCGACCGCGGCACCGTCAAGATTCAAGACCTGCGACGAACTAAGGCGTTGGACGGGTTTTGGGTAAACTGGCGGTTCTACTCAAAGAACCCGTCGGACGCAGCACAATGCCACCGTTGCCAGAAATTCGGCCACGGCTCGCGGAACTGCAACCTTCCGCCCCGCTGTGTGAAGTGCGGTGAAACACACCTCTCTGAGGCGTGTGCACTGCCGTGCAAGGCGGACCTGGGGGACAAGGCAGAGCAAACCAAGGCGCACATCAAGTGTGCCAACTGTGGAGGTAACCATACCAGCAACTACCGTGGATGCAGTGCACGAAAAAATTACCTCGAGGAGCAGGAAAAGAGGAAGAAGAAAGCAGCAGCGTCCCACCCTCCTCAGCGAAGTACGAGCGTAACCGTGCCGGCTGCTGGGCAGCGTACGGTTCCCGCGGACAACTCAGCATTCCCCCCTGGCTGGGGGCGATCGTTCGCCAGCGTGGTCGCTGCCGGTAGCGGCAATGCGGCCCAGCAAGAAGTCACCGGGGAAGATCTCTTCACCCTGCCGGAGTTCTTTGCTCTCGCGGGGGAGATGATGTCGAGGTTTCGGACCTGCCGTAACAAGGCGGAGCAATTTCTAGCCCTTGGGGAGCTGATGATCAAGCACATCTACAAAGGATAAAATACTGTGATTTAGTTGTAAGCTTTTTCTCTTTCTTTCCCCTTTCCTTTGCAATTTTAGCAAGTTTTTTTTTTAATTTTTCTTGCTCTTGTTAGTGCCATAGTTATAGAAATAATTGTTCCAAAATGGATTATGGTGCAACACACAGCTGAAAGGAACTCCAAAACTCTGTTATGAACTGCAAAAGAACTGATTGTATCTTGATTATTCACCAATAAAACCGAATTGAATTGAATTGAAAATTAATTTTCCCCGTGTTTTTTTTTAATATTTGCGATGGCTTTCAAGACATTTGCTAAAAGTAAGTGTTTGAAGTTTTTAGAAGTAAAATAAATCTAGCTAGATTTGTGTCACCAGATGTTTTCAGCCAAATTCGGTTCCAAATCCAATGAAATGTTTTACTTGCGATATTTCGATTTTCCAATATCATTCAGCTTTTCGATTCAAATAAAAATTTTATAAATCCGTTGTAGAATTAAGCTTTAAAATGTTGTGATTGTTTTTGGAGTAATTTTTACATATTTTGTGGGGTACTTTTTTTTGAAAAACGATTTGAAGAATATTTTTTCCTTAATTATTTCGATGTTTTGAAATAGAATTTTGTGATAAAATTATGTTTTAAAATGATGATTAAAAAATGATTCTATGTACATAAAAAAATAATTCAAATGTTTTGACAACTTAGATTTTGAGTTTTAAAACAATAATATTGTTTGATATTAACCAATCTTCACGAACTTCAAAGACAGGTCAGTTAAACGAGAATCTGTGCCGAATCATTTTAGATTTCCAATACTGTCGCCTTCAAATTTAAATTTAAATTTGAATCTGAATCTGTTTACGAATTTCATAAAAAAATATTTGAAATAATCACATTAGAGTATGTTATCCAAAGTTGTGTCTTAATTGGATTTTCAACAATTTCGACTAATAATATAAAACAAAAATGAGAAAATTTGAGTTTTATCATTTCTCCTGTAAATTTTTTAGTGGCTTGACTCTTCAAAACCTTCCGAAATCTAAACCAAATTTTAGATATTCATTCTGACTGACATGTAACCACTCAAGTATGCCCAAAATGGCTTTTACGGAATGTTTCCAATTTTGGCGATAAAAAGGAGAAATCGCCAAATATCTTATAAGTACAGTCCAAGAAATAATGAAAACCTCTCCTTAAAACAATAATTGGCCACTTTCTCAACCTCAAATGTTACATTCCCTTATTTTTTTTGTAAGCCATTACTAGAACTGACCTCAACTGACCTAGTAATTCACATTGCCAATTTCACTTCAAGTCTACAGCAAATTTAATTTGCATTTTAAATAGCTGTTCGAATTACTCAAAACCTACCTAGTAATGAATGACTTTAATTTCGGAATATTCAAGCTTCTGTAAATTTCTGAAATTTAAGTTCACCAAATTTTAATATTGATTCCCACAATCAACATTCAAAACAACACATCTTGTAGTATCCTTATTTTCATCTCAAATAACGAACCTCAGGTAAACAATGAGAATGCCTTTACTTCCCACAAGTTTCTACACCATGCTTTGGGTTGCGTGATTTCTCAGGACAACGTTCGGTACTGTTTATGTTTTATGTTTTGTTTTCTTTCGGACTCATTTCCACCACATTCCCGCACCTCATCCATTTCAACCGAATAAAATTTCAGATGAAATACCGACCGCGCAGGTAAAGGAAGAATTATGTACACGAAGTTTGCTTTCCTTCTTCCAATTAGAACTGATGGTTAAGCCAACAAACACCGGCTTCAGCAGTGGGACGAAGGACGACGACGACGACCCAAAGATGTTTGTTTTTGTTTCTTTATCAGTGAACAGCATCCTCATCGTCATCGGTCGTTTCTGCCTCGTACCAACAGGTTCCATTCCGAAAGATTAGACCTGCCTTCCTACACGGCTAGATAAGGACATGGACCTGCTTCTGTGATGACTCGATTCGTTGTTATCGTCGTTAACCGTTTCTCGGAAGTATGGCGGGAGTCTCGCGACACGACAATCCGCTGTTCACAGTAAAAATCAGTAATTTTTTTTTAATATAGTTTTTCTTCAAAAAACTTTTTGAATATAAAATTTCCAATCCTCAAGAAAAAAATTAAATATCCATTTTTTGATTTTTTATGGTGTTTCTTTTGCAACAATCTCACACAAACAATCGTCTCAAGCAGTTTCGTGGACCGATTAAAGGAGAGTTGGTGACTGCGCTTAAAGTACCTACCTGTTGTTGTTGTTGATGTTTGAAAAGGTAGCCATCCTTTTCCAGGAATTGGTAGCAGCCACAGTCTCGACGAAACGAACGGATCTGGCACGGAAGAGATTTTCGACGATGATTTCCTGGGAATTTGAACAACCACCACTCCGTCCTGACTCTTTGGTGTGGCGTGTGGGTGTGGCTGGCTGACTTGGAGGATTTATTGTTTTTCTCAATTTTTCAGAAGAATCACTTCATTTGAGGTGGTACCTTTTTGTTTGCTTCTGTGATTTCTTGAAATTATGTGGAAAAATTGCACCATGGTTTATATACGAATCAACCAAATTAAAAGCGTGTTTATAATTATAAAATGTGACAACAAAAATCTTCAGAATATTTTAAACAACAAAAAAAAACGAAACTATTGGCACTACGCCCCCCGGGGCATGGCCTTCCTCTAACGTGGGATTTCTGCTCCAGCGCCTCTGACGAGACAGGAGAAACCGGGACCGACGTTTTACTTCACCATCCGATAGAAGCTCAGTGGATAAGGCGGGAATCGAACCCGCGTCTCATAGCATCATCGGGATCGGCAGCCGAAGCCGCTACCCCTGCGCCACGAGACCCACAACAATGTACTTCAAATTAATCCTGATCAAAACATTAAGTAAAAAAAACTATAAATGTTGAGAGATTTAGATAAGCATAAAAAATAAATGTTCGAAACATATTCTTAGAATAAATTTAAGAAGCCCACGACTAATGAATTATGAAAATATAATGCTCTGGGGGACAAACATACATACTAACATATTTCAAAACTATTTATAAACTGTTTGCACGATACCTATTCGAGCAAAGTTTAAATAATTCATATACAACATAAAATCGTAAAATTAAGTGTTCAACTGGGCTACAATGAGATCTTTTGGAAAATCCTAGGCAAAATTAAGCTCAGTTCCAATTTTGAGCCAAATCGGGTAACGGTTGAGGGGTGAGAAAATGTACGGAGGAATACAAAAAAAAATTCTGCCGGAAGGTGTAAGATTCTAATGTGAAATTTAACGCTCAATAGATTTTGTCGAAGAGTGCAAAGCGATCCGAGTTTTCAGTTATCAGCGATTTATCGTATTTGTATGATTTTTTCTCCATCTTCAGGTGAAGCCGTCAATTATTTTCAAAGAAAATTGATCTAGTTTTACACATCTTCACACCAAAATTTATCAGCATATGTCGAATGTACCTTCTTTGGTCGTCCTGAAGTAAGTTTTGATCAAAAAAAGTTGTACATTTTTTTTGAAGCATTCATTGACTTCACTGTTTACAATCAGTGATTAATGATGATATTCATAACTTTACAAGAAAGAGTTAAATCGTTACTAAAAAGTTTCAACAATTTGTGAAAATATTGCAAAAAATGCTAAATTTTCTACCGTCTAACAAAAAATCATGGCAATGATGTAAGTCTTCACCTTAAACGTTCTATAGCGACCTCTAAACCTTCATCGATTTAGCTCAAAATTGGCAAAGATGAATGATTTTGCCTTACAAAACGAGCCAGGAGGTGCCCCAAAAATCTTTTTTTTTTTCACCCTTGTGTTCATTTAATAAATAGATAAATATGTAATTGAATAAAAAATAAACTTATAAAATAATTTAATTTAAATCTTCAGAATTCAATAAAGCAATCAATCAGCAATGATTTGAAGAAAATAAAGATCACAAAAAACATTTGAAGTTAAAACATGCTTTTTGCAATTCCGTCGTGAAACTACATACTTTTCCTGTCATTCTTGAACGACGAAATAGCCTACTTTTCTGTTCCAAAAATAACAGAATCGAATAGCAACACTTTTCAAAATAAATGCTGAAAAGTACTACTTTTCAGCACTGAAATGGGTGCTGAAAAGTTGAACTTTTCAGCACTTGTTTCGAAAAGTAACACTTTTCAACATTTTTTTGATTCAAACGATTTATTGACAAAATACATGAAAATTTGACATAAAATTTCACTCAATGGGTGTTTTTCGGAATTGCAAAAAATGTTGTATGGAACTCGTTGCAAAACTTGATTTTTTCAGCACTCGTCGTATTTATCCAACTCGGTGAACCTCGTTGGATAAATGTACGACTCGTGCTGAAAAAATCCTCTTTTGGCAACTTGTTGCATAAACTACTATTTTGCAATTCCGTCGTGAAACTACTTACTTTTCCTGTCATTCTTGAACGACGAAATAGCCTACTTTTCTGTACCAAAAATAACAGAATCGAATAGCAACACTTTTCAAAATAAATGCTGAAAAGTTCTACTTTTCAGCACTGAAATGGGTGCTGAAAAGTTGAACTTTTCAGCACTTGTTTCGAAAAGTAACACTTTTCAACATTGTTTTGATTTAAACGATTTATTGACAAATACATGAAAATTTGACTCAAAATTTCACTCAATGGGTGTTTTTCGGAATTGCAAAAAATGTTGTATTGAACTCGTTGCAAAACTTGATTTTTTCAGCACTCGTCGTATTTATCCAACTCGGTGAACCTCGTTGGATAAATGTACGACTCGTGCTGAAAAAATCCTCTTTTGGCAACTTGTTGCATAAACTACTATTTCATGATGTTTTGAAGAAATGAAAAAATATCAAAATATACAGTTTATAAATATTATTAAAACAATGATTTTTAGAGATTTTCCGCTCGTATTTATTTTTGAAACTCCCAAAAAAAAATTGCAGCAAGAAAAAGATTTTTTATTTTGTTGATTTTTTGCTAATATTTTCAAAATGATGCATTCTGCATTCATAATGAGGAATCATATTAATTGTAAAAGTCCCGCCCGTTTGGATCAACCGGACCGCGCACTGGACTCACAATCCAGAGGTTGCTAGTTCAAATCCACCCCGTCGTTCCGTGCCATACTTTTATACACTAAGGAGCCCAGGGCGGCAAAGTCCTTGTAGATACAAAGGAAGACACTAGTGGTTGGTACTAGCAATGGTGGCCGACAGCTATAAAGTCAATTTCGTTTTTTTTTATGGGTAATTCTCTACCAACTCACACGAAATCGGGAAAAGTTGCCCCGACCCCTCTTCGATTTGCGTGAAACTTTGTCCTAAGGGGTAACTTTTGTCCCTGATCACGAATCCGAGGTCCGTTTTTTGATAACTCGTGACGGAGGGGCGGTACGACCCCTTCCATTTTTGAACATGCGAAAAAAGAGGTGTTTTTCAATAATTTGCAGCCTGAAACGGTGATGAGATAGAAATTTGTTGTCAAAGGGACTTTTATGTAAAATTAGACGCCTGATTTGATGGCGTACTTAGAATTCCGAAAAAACGTATTTTTCATCGAAAAAAACACTAAAAAAGTTTTAAAAATTGTCCCATTTTCCGTTACTCGACTGTAAAAATTTTTGGAACATGTCATTTTATGGGAAATTTAATGTTCTTTTCGATTCTACATTGATTCAGAAGGGTCATTTTTTCATATAGAACAAAATTTTTCATTTTAAAATTTCGTGTTTTTTCTAACTTTGCAGGATTATTTTTTGAAGTAAAACAATGTTCTACAAAGTTGTAGAGCAAACAATTACAAAAAATTTGATATATAGACATAAGGGGTTTGCTTGTAAACATCACGAGTTATCGCGATTTTAGGAAAAAAAAGTTTTGAAAATAGTAGTTTATGCAACAAGTTGCCAAAAGAGGATTTTTTCAGCACGAGTCGTACATTTATCCAACGAGGTTCACCGAGTTGGATAAATACGACGAGTGCTGAAAAAATCAAGTTTTGCAACGAGTTCAATACAACATTTTTTGCAATTCCGAAAAACACCCATTGAGTGAAATTTTGAGTCAAATTTTCATGTATTTGTCAATAAATCGTTTAAATCAAAACAATGTTGAAAAGTGTTACTTTTCGAAACAAGTGCTGAAAAGTTCAACTTTTCAGCACCCATTTCAGTGCTGAAAAGTAGAACTTTTCAGCATTTATTTTGAAAAGTGTTGCTATTCGATTCTGTTATTTTTGGTACAGAAAAGTAGGCTATTTCGTCGTTCAAGAATGACAGGAAAAGTAAGTAGTTTCACGACGGAATTGCAAAAAGTTACTTTTTGCGTTTCTCTTTGTTTCGTCGTCCGTGTCTGTCGCGGGTGACCATGAACGGTCTAGATCGATGACGACCAACTTTTTCAAAACTTTTTTTCGTAAAATCGCGATAACTCGTGATGTTTATAAGCAAATCCCTTATGTTTATATAGGGGAGAGTGGGGAGACTTGATCCCCTTTTTTTGTATCGCACATATCTCTGTCAATTTCTCCCAAAACTATGATCTTTTTGCATGAATCGAAAGCTTAAACATTCAACTATGTTTGGCTGATAAGGGTTTTTCATCAGATAAACTCTTCGAATCATGCCAAGCGTTTTAAAAAACTATTTTAAACCGGCATTTTCAAAATGTTGGGGGTAATTTGATCCCCCTTTCAACATTTTGAAGAAATCTTAAGCAAAATGTTTTTTATTCATCCAAACTTTTAATTTTCTATAAGTTACAGCAATTTCACATTTAACCTGTACGTTTGTGTTCAAAATATCACAAGTTTAGCATGCAAAATATTTAAAAACTTAAAATTTTCTTTTTTAGACCAAAATTGAGCATGTTTACAAAAGCTGGTAATTTTTGTATACAAAACTTTTGAAAAATGGTTCAAACTGCAGTAAGTTATGTACAACTATACTAAAGGAAACTATGTACGAAAACCCAGCCCAATTATTTAATCTTGAGGATGATTCCAGTGAATGTTAAAAATGCAGGGATCAAGCCTCCCTAAACGCACTTTTTTAAACAATTGATTGTAAAAATAGTATGACGATAAATTTAACGTCAAATGCGTAAGGGTTTTGGAGTTGATATGTTTATCAAACAATTCAGGTATAAAAAATATTTTTTTGAATTATTTTTGAGTGTTTTCTATTCTTATCAAAACAAAGAAAAAAGATCTCTTGGAAGTTTTTTGCAGCACTTTTTAGAAAAATGTGTGTAACTCAATCCAAATATTTTTTAATTTTTTTCTTTGTTTTCTACAATGAGTTTTAGTCAATTTCGCACAACTTTCTAGAACAAAGCTAATTGTTTTACCCACATGCTGACGAGATACAGGCTTGGGATCAAGTGTCCCCGGGGATCAAGTCTCCCCACTCTCCCCTATCAAAATTTTTGTAGTTGTCTGCTCTACAACTTTGTACAACATTGTTTTACTCTAAAAAATAACCCTGCAAAGTTAGAAAAAACACGAAATTTCAAAATGAAAAATTTTGTTCTAAATGAAAAAAATGACCCTTCTGAATCAATGTAGATTCGAAAAGTACATTAAATTTCCCATAAAATGACATGTTCCAAAAATTTTAACAGTCGAGTAACGGAAAATGGGACAATTTTTAAAACTTTTTTAGTGTTTTTTTCGTTGAAAAATACGTTTTTTCGGAATTGTAAGTACGCCATCAAATCAGGCGTCTAATTTTACATAAAAGTCCCTTTGACACCAAATTTCTATCTCATCACCGTTTCAGGCTGCAAATTATTGAAAAACACCTCTTTTTTCGCATGTTCAAAAATGGAAGGGGTCGTACCGCCCCTCCGTCACGAGTTATCAAAAAACGGACCTCGGATTCGTGATCAGGGACAAAAGTTACCCCTTAGGACAAAGTTTCACGCAAATCGAAGAGGGGTCGGGGCAACTGCTGTGTGAGTTGGCGGAGAATTACCCTTATATTAATTGATTCAAATTTAAATAAAACGTTATTTAATCCACGCGCGGTTGGTGCCTTCCTCGCATTCATAAAGCTGAAACACTCATAGTTGAACCCAAAGAAAAAACTTTTTTAAAATTGCAGAGCAGAAAATTTCCCAATTGAAAATAGAATCAGTAGTTTCCGAGACTTCACGAGTTGAAAAATGTGGGCTAATAAGATGACACTGAGAATATTCATAATTCATTTTTCACAAAAAAAGCTTTGGGAGGCTATATCTCAGCAACCAGCAGCCCGATTAACAAAGAAAAAAATTAAGAACATATTTTTTGAATGAATGTTTTTTTATGAAATATAATTAAATTGCAAAAAAAACTGAAGACTGATGAAAAATAACACCCTGCAATGTATGTAACTTGTAAACTGCAGTTGTTTTATTTGTACAACATTTTAATTTGCTTAAGGTCATGGTCCTGATCGATGGTTTGTGAAACATCAAATTGACACAAAAGCTCGATTGAATTTCAAAAGAACGAACCATGAAAGTCTTACCAAACGAAGCTTCAAATTAATCATTTAACTCAAGCAAATGCTACCCACAGTGCTATAAATTGAAATTGGTTCAAGTGTCCCACCAGTATTGGATCAGCAGTCAGTCAGTGGTGACAAATTGATTTCCGAACGAGAGAGTTTCATCAAATCGACAGTCCAACTCAATTCGCCACTCTGAAACATCTTCAAATACTGTTTAGCGCTAACAAAGCCGAGCTAATCCACCTTATTGGAGTGTGACCTACCACGGACAACCCCTTTAAGTGGAACCACATTGGCCATCACGCGGTTCGCGGTCATAAAGTGCGTGTGTTTATACTATTTCGCCATCCAAATTTGTCAATATTCATCCGAGGGCGTCCGAAAATGTCGTGAGACTATTATTTATTGCCTTTTCCCATTAGGTGAGACCCCTCGGCTCAAGCTCGGCGTGCCATTTCCATGGTGTATTAAGGGGGGAGGTTGACCGCGAAGTTGGGTGGTGAGAAAAAAATACTGTCCCAAATTCATGATCGTCAGAAAATTAAGGGTAGCTAGTCAGTGGTGGCGGGTTACCTTTTAGCCACCTGTGGTTTTCGATTGAATTAAAAGGGGTGCTGATGGGCTTTAAGAAGCAAAAAAAAGTAACAAACAATCAACAATTACCTGCTGTGGAATTGTTTTTTGTTGTATCAGCATGCAGATATTGCTCATTTTACAGTCGATTGATGTCGATAAAAAACATCGACAATAACCGTTTTATTATTTTAATTTGATTTAAACAACAAAAGAATGCAATTAATTGGCTGATTAATTGGATTAATCTTTTCTCACGGAGATAGGCTACTCACGTGGAAAATGTATTTTATAATTGTCTGTAGAATGTTATCAATAACTTTTTTTTCAAAAAATTCAAAAGAGAAAATCATTTTATACTGCCGTGGAGTGTCATTTATGTTAAATATATGGGCTGCAATTACTTTTAACGAAAAGGTTCTGAAGTCAAAATCATAAATTATTTTTGAATGAAACACAATTTGAAATATGTTCATTAAATCATATTATGATGCAATCGATTAAATAACAACAGAGCACACAAATAAAACTACCCTTTAATTTACAAACTATTGAATATCACTCTCTAACAACCAAACATACAATACCCAAAATAAAACTTGCAAAAATTATCCCACCCAAATTGACGCATGATCAACGTCCCAAAAAAAGACGTCAAATTGCTCGCAAATTGTGCTAAATGACTCTTCACTTATTCATGGTTTGCTTTTTGTCCTAAACAAACTAACCATCACACTCAATCAAAGTTTTGCAATTCTAGATTAAATTTTCAAAACAACCTATCCCTCATGGGTTTCCTATGCAGATAGGACCTTTTGAAAATTTAATCGAGAATTCATCAATATTGCGCGGACACGGCACCATTCAGGTGTGCTGCAAAATTTTCGACATCTCACACATACGACGTGACGCAATCCGATTTCAGTTTTTCAAACTCTTTGTTAAACTAAATAAAGTTGTTTGCCAGCAGCGTCTCAATCGCTGCCTTTATTCGCTGGCGTGATTTATTACCCACTGACAGTGTGGTTTCGTTCTTTTTTTCAGTATTTTTCTCGGGGCGCCTAACCACTCTGTCGTCGGTCAGTAAATCAAACCCAAAATCCGATTAAGCCACTCGATTTGGGGAGTATGCACGTAAAATGGCCTACAGCTTAACGCCCTGGGAGTGCATCGTTAGTGATGGACTCAGTGATGTGTAGAATTGTTGGCAGTGTTCAATTCTTTTATTTTCCTAAAATTTTGTTGAATTATCTGAGCCACAAAATGTAATTTGATTTAAAAACCATAACTTTATATTCTTATAATTCGATTTTTTTCAATATTACAAATATTACAAAAATCGATATAACTTCTCTTATTTACTAATACAACAAATTAAATATATTCACTTTATAAAAAAACTCGCTTACCTCGTTTTAAATTAATGCAGGTAACACTAATACTGGAACAAACTAATTAATTAAATAAATATTTTCAATTCTTGAATTTGCTTGCAAATTCAATTTAACCTAAACAATAGCGTCAATTGTTAACATATTGTTTGCTACAATATAAAAATAGTTATTACGTAACGCAGTTGAGAGAAAATAGGAGTTGATGGCTGTGTTCCATATACACGGATAGAAATCTTGAAAGCAAACTCAGTAAGGGTATGTTGTCGAATTTGTAAACATTGAAATTTAGTTAACCGTCAATTTTAGTTTTATTTCGCTGTACTGGACCTGTTCACATAAAGGTCCCATATGCATTTTTGTCTTTTTTGAGCAATAGATGCAGTTTAGTTCAAAATCACGTGCTAAAAAAAAACAAAAATATCAAGTATTTGTACTAGAAATTTGGAGTAGATCCAGTTTTTATTCGCGAAAATTTAAAACTTAGCCTGACATGTGGAACATTTTTTTGCGTTTTCCCCAGATTGCTGTTTTGGCATATAGTACATTTATGCAAACATGGGCAGTGTAAATGATATGAAAATCGACAACATAGATATTCAAAATCGGATTTTTTTACGATTTTGGAAACATTTTGATGTTTACAAATTCTACTAATTAGAGTAACCGAATTACCTTACAGAATTTCATTTTTTTTTAATTTGTATGGAAATTTGGTTACGAGGTGAGAAGGAGAGGTCAAAATCATTTTTTTGCGTCATGTAATAAAAATACGCTCCTTTACAACAGACGTCATAGTGCACAAGCGACGATTTATCAATGTTTTAGAGATTTGCTTTTTGAACAAATATTTTTCAAGTTCTTCTCCCTTCTAACTTATTTCAATTTTATTTCAATAAGCAAAAAGCAATGAAATAAGATTGATTATTAATTTCCGTGACTGGATAAATTGATGTTTTTCGAAACATTACGAAAAAGTTGTTGAACATGTTTATTTCAAAACTTTTAAAGCGTCATGATTTACACTATAGGTAGCTAAAATAAGTTTTCAATTTACAGGTTAAATATGCCATTGAAACGAGGCTTAAAAATGTCCTCTTATGACTCTGCAATTTCAGTAAAATTAATTTTATGTGGAAAAAATCAAATGTTGAATTCCTTAATTCATGCTTCAAAATCGGATAAGGTGGCAATAGGAAATTAAATTTTTCAAATAAAATTTTAAATTAAACCTTAAGAATAGACGCAATTAAATCAATTTGCACACTATTATTATGAAATTTGTTATAAGTAAGGCTACCAACTGTACGGATTTTTTCCTTACCGTACGGATTTTCGACCTTCTCCGCGGATTTTTAACAGGCCGGAATTTTTGTACGGAATTTTTTGCATAATACGGATTTGTACGGAATTTTAACAACTTTTTAAAAATTTCATTGCTTTTTTGATTGGGCCAAAGCTTTCTCTAATTAGATATTTTTATTTAACTGTCAGTTTGATTTTAAAGGGATAACTTGCATAACTTTCCGTGTTTTCCTCAGTTCAAACTTGATTATCAATGATTGTTCTTTTCAAAATCCTTACAAAACATATTTATTAAATAAAAGATCAAATTTTGGCTTGTGAAAACCTTGTGTTGTGCTTGTATTTATAGGACCTCTAGAAATGTTTTCGTGAAAACACTAACAACGATATTATTCGTAAAAGCAAACTTGACATTTCGTAAACTTTTAAACGTTTAACAAAAATATTTTTAATTCCCAAATTCCAAACTTATCTAAATAATTCCTTGACAGTTTTTGTTATACCATGGTGTCATATCGGTAAAGTATACGGATTTTGGCTCAGCAAGAGTTGGTAGCCTTAGTTATAAGCAATGTGATTCCCGAAGACTTCTTGGAATGTTTAACACAAATTTGCATCGAAACTTTGTTTCAAAAGAACAATTGAAAATGCTTTTTTGAATAAAATTTTTGGTACAAATCTTTTTGATTTATATTTTTGAAAATATTGTTTCAAACAATCGTTGCAATTGTTTTTAAATTTTACTTTTTTATTCACATAATTTAATTCACAATTTGGAAACAAATATTGAACTAAAAAAATATTTCTACGGTGAGACAACCAGCGAAATTGATTTTGTGATAGTTTCTGATCTAATAATTAAAAAATAACAAGCTTCATCCCATTAAAATTGTATGAAGGGTGAAAAACTTGGCAATTTATGCTTTCAATTTAACGCTGAAAATTTTTAAAATGTTTTTACTAATTTTCTAGAAGTTTTAAGTTTATCTTCATACAATTAATCAATAAAAAAATCAATGAATTCATAAAAAAATACTGAACAAAATTTATGCATAAAATTGAAAAAAAAGTTTACCGTATGTGCTGAAGTTTTATAACTTAAACATTTTAACTTTTTTTGCCTTTTTTCTAATGATATCACTCGAAAAATTGTTACTAAAATGTTCTGAATTTTACTGTTAGTTGTTGAAAATCGCATGATTTCAAAATAAAATTATGATTAGAAATCAAGGATTAGGATAAGGCATATTGGATTTCTTGCTGTTAAAAACAATTGATTGCATATAAATTGTTAAACAAGTCGTAAATATAAATCTGACAATACTAAATTTAGAAGCTCTGATCCAATTTCAAAACATTCTGTCTCACTGTGCTTCTGAGTCTAATGGAGTCTTCTATGTGCAATAGCGTTGTTCACGGATATATGTAAAAGACAAAACTGTTTAAATTCGAACGCATTAACCGGAATTTTTAAGTTTTATGACCCCAGACGCTAGCTTGAAAATTTTAGCTCATTTGGTTAAGGTTTAGTTGCTCCAGTTTTGATTTAAAGTTAGAATTGAACATTTATCAATTTACGGTGAAAAATTGCAACTGTTTACATCTCTTTGGAAATTTTTTCACAAAACCCTATCAAATTTTCCTATTCTTAGGTTTCTTGAAGGTTTTGCTCCAAAGATCAACTTTGTAGAACATCGAAAAGATACAGGATGTTTTTTGGAGTTTACTTTTTTCGGCAAAATTTCAATTACCCTTTACCTTTTAAAAGTCAATTCCTAGCGCTTTGCGATGTTCTACAAAGTTGTTCCCCGGATCAAAACCTATGAGAAATCAATAAGAAGAGATAATTGTATCGGGTTGAGGAAAACTTTCTAGAAGAGGAGTTAAAAATTGAAAAATAAATCAATTAAATAAATTGGAATTCCATTTTAACTTCAGATCAAAACTGAAGCAAGCTGCTGGGACTATAGTGCTTAAAAATTCCGGTTGATGCGTTCGAAATTCAACACTTTTGTTTTTTTCATATGTCCGTGAACCACGCTAATGTGGAATATACTTTTTCTAATCAAACTTCCGACCAAATCTGGATTTAGCGCCGCGAAGCATTCTCAACAATAATTTATGACACCGGATTTGCATTTCCCATCGTGTGCATTTTTCGGATGCTCGAAACGTTTCTCTTTTTTTTGTGTGTGGTTTGAGTAGCAATCCTCTAATCTGCGGTTGACGCAAACAAAGCATTTTGAATGGTGTTTTTCTGCAGATACTTCGTGACTTTTAGACAAATACAGGTTTATGCTTGTGACAAATTATTTCACAGTAGCTGGTTCAAATGTAATAAATTTCCCATGAATTCCTTGTTTATTTTTCAGAACGATTTATTACTTTTGTCAAAAATAGCTAGTATCTTCAAGCTGTCCATAAATGAGTCAATTTAGTACCACGGACAGATGCTATACCACAAGATGACCAAATGTCACGTTCCAGGAAGCTGGCAAGTTGCCGGCAGCAGCCGTCAACGTTTAGCACCGCGTTTCGAGGTGATTCATGCCGTTAACTTTCATTGATAAATTTACCCGTCAAGACGGCGAGCGCTTACACACACCTGCCATCAACCCGTTTTCTTGAATGAAACACCCTGGCCTCAGGTCACCACCTGATTACACACTCTGCAACAAGTCGCGTACGGAATTTCATTCATACTTTCGAAAAAGTAAAACATGCGGCATGTGGGTTGTACCGGTTTGGTTTGACTGCAAAACCAGATGGCCACCAGCAACCAGAAGACGGCATTAAAGGTACAATTTTGCTTATTTTGCCGGCTGCTGCTGTCGTTTATGCAAAATGCGTGCCTCCGCGGAACTCTGGCGGAAACATTTCATTGATCGACCTACGACGGAGCGGCTGGGCTTCTCAATGAAACCTACGCAATGTGAGCCGTTTGTTGTGGGGCCAGTTCAAGGGTTGGAGCTTAAATTACCTCTGGATCAGTTTATTCACAAAACATAAGTTATTACATCAACTGTCAAGGTGCACGTTAAGTGCACGAGTGGGCATGTTGTGCCCTCACCCGGCCGCAGTCCGCAGGCAAATCCGTCGAATCGAGGAACCACGCGCCCAGTCGAGCCACCTTGCGTGGCCACCTGTAAAACAAAAAAAAAGCCTAGTCAAAATGTGTGTTGGTGGGTTAATTAACTTTCCGGTGTGTATTTCTTTTCGCTTCGGGGGCTTGTGCCTGTTCTTCATCTCTGCAACCAACTGCTGGAAGATTGGAAGATCCTGCCCTCCCTCGCCAAGCCCTAATAAAATCGGTGGCATGACACGTGATCTCGAACGAATAAAATGTGGAAATTTGCCGGCTGGCTTTTGTTTTCTCATTTCCCCGGAACGGGGACAGCTTCTTGGTCGGGTCTCGGGCGAGCTGGGGATAAATGTTTTGACATATTTACGAGCATTACAGAACTCGCAGGGACGGCTAATTTGCTGCGGTTACCAAATGTGAGCGGTGTGCGGATTTGAGAATGTTTTAGAGAACAAATATTTAATCACACTTGAATAAAAAGTTTAATAATACTAATTATTTTAAATTTTGAATTGATCCATATTTTATTCAAAAAATAGCTTTTGCCTTGAGTTAACTTTAAAGTTAACGTTTTAAATATATCTCACTAAAAACTTTCTCTACTTCTCACACAAGGTATTTAAAAAAAATTAGATTTTGTTTTTTATTCGGGAGTAATCGCGATATCAACAATAAACATTTTAAACCAAAATTGCATATCAATAACAAAACATTTAGAAAATTTAGACAATTTAGACAATTTCGGTTATATCCACTATGTGAAAGGCGTGAAATCGGATAAATTTAGCTTATTCAGTGAAATTTATTTTTTTCCATGTAGAAATGATTAAAATCTGGAGATTAAACTCATTGTTTCAAACTTCCAGAGTTTTTTTTGAAAAGGACCAATGAACTATTGTCTTTCATATGTTTATAGGACCTAATCAAAAAAAACTCTAGACTTAGATTTTTGAAAGTTCTTCGAATTTTCAACTGCTAAACAGTTCGGTAAACTGAAAATGACCAAATACGGTTAAAACATAACCTTCGGGAAGTCGCGTGTTTTGGCATTTCTTACAAGTGCCTATACAAAGTGTGTACAAAGTACACGTACGCGACTGCCGGTGGGTTAAAGAAATTCGGTAATAACCGGTATAACCGAAAGTTGGTAAAATTTTGTTAATTTTGACAGATGGTTCACCGATCTAAACTTTAACGATTTTTCAACTACCGAATTCGGTAAAAAATCTAAGTCAAATTATTCGCTCTACAGCTTTGCCTTGGCGTTCTCGATTGCGAGATTCCTACTCGAAACTAGGTGTTCGAAGGCTTGATTGTTGAGGCAATTGCAAACCTCTTTTTACACCTAAGCTTCCAACCACCCCGGGATTCGAACCGACGACCTTTGGATAGTGAGTCCAACTGCCTGCCAGCGACTCCACCGAGGCAGGATCCAGGGAGACGACTCCTACACCTGGACTGAGCTGACGACCTAACCTTTTTTTAGGTTAGTCCGGGGCCAACATTTACTTCCCGTCCGACGGAAGGCGTGATCAGACAAATCTCGTCTCGAAAAATGCCACCGGGACCGTCTGGGATCGAAATCTAAGTGTGTAGACTTAATTTAAAGTTTTGTTTACATCCAAACTCCCAATTGAACCAATATTTGCAGAGATAATCGTTGTCTAAAATCACGACGAAAAAAAAAATCTTGAATTAAACCTCTTACTAAAATTGTGATTTTCTACGTATTTTCATGTCACTTATTATTTGATTGACCAACATGAGTATAATTTAAAGCGCCAGCAGATAAAATTCTACATTAAATAGTGCAGGTAGAATCAGTTTAAAATATTTGTTGACCTCAAGATATTTTATTTGACGTAAAAAAAGGAATAACTCTTATCAATTGGAAATTTTATCGGATTTTCGATAAAATTCTACGAGTGTGGTTCATAAATTGATAAAAAAAAACTAAAGAGAGATTCCGTACCTTGAATGGAGCACCGGATTCAAGTGGTAGAAAAGACAGTTCTCACATAAGGAATACATTGTAAAAAATGCAAAAACTGCTCGAATGGAAGTGTTTCAAGAACAATTTTTTTAAGACTAAATTCCTTCTAACATCGCGACTAAATTCTTTCATGAAACAAAACATATCCAACAAAAGCACGCGAACGTATTGGAACACGATTTTCATGACATTTATTAAAATCTGCCCCCAACAAAGCATCTCATTATTCCTTAAAAAAAAGTATTGTCATTTCGTCACATCTTATCATTAAATGGAATTTGGGTTTGGATGGAAACGGACACCATTTCTATAAAAATTGACTGTGACCCTTTCAAAAGTATAAAAATGAATTATTCTTGAAACAGGATTGCCAGAAAATCTAGAAATTTGCTGACCAAGTTGTCGAGCAAACTGATGCGAATTTAAAAGAAAAAAATGATTTAAAATAAAGTTTATAACAAAGTTACATAAAATTTTACGACCATTTTAAATGTAAATCTTGAATTTATAACTTTCAAAACGTTTTTTTCGAAAAAATCATAAAATTTCACAAATGATTCATTTTTCAACATTGAAAATTGTATTATAAGTTGCTGAGATATTGACATTAGAAAATGTGGGAACGTTTGGATGAGACAAAAATCATCAATTTTCTTGTTTCTTTATCTTTTTTTCGATGTATTTCAGCAAGCAGAGGTTCAGTCATTAATATTATCTCTTAGGAAATTTTATTGCAAATTTCTAAAATTGTCGAAAAAAAATATTTTTGGAAATGTCCAATCACGGACACTATTTTAAAAATCGAAAAACGGGAGTTTTTCAGTTAAAACTAAACTTATAGTGGCTTTATCTTGAAAACGGTGCACTTTATCTAAAAATCTCTAAAGTACTTTTCGATTTCAAATTTGATTTTACATAAAAAAACTGAAGTCAAAAAATAGTTTCATAAAAATTTCTATTTTTTCAAAAAACCATTTTTTTAAAACGATTATAAATAAATTTTCGTTATTATTTCTTAGTCCATCTGAGTGGAAATTTTCTGAACTTTTCGAAAAAAATATTTTCAGTAATGGACAATCATGGACACTATTTTAAAAATCGAAAAATGGGAATTTCTCAGATAAAATTAAATTTAAAATGGCTTTATCTAGAAAACGGTGCACTTTATCCAAAAATCTTTAAAGTACTTTTCGATTTTAAATTTGATTTTACATAAAATACTGAAGTAAAAACAATTGTTCGTCTAAAATTTCTAGTTTTTCAAAAAAAATCTTTTTTTCCAACGACCTTTTTTTATCCCCTTAAACATATTAAAAACTTTCAAAAATTAGAAAATACGGACTTTGAAAAATTGATTTTCGGTGAAAAAAAATATAATTCAAAAATCGGTGAAAAAATCCGTGTGACTATTTTTTGTGAAAAGTCCTCATCAAAACCTACAACTTTGCCGAAGACACCAAATCGATCAGAAAACTGCTTCAAAGTTACAGATTTCCGAATATTTACGTACCATTTTTGTATGAGCAGCTGACAAAATTGTATGGACACTTGTATCGGTGAACCAATGACCAAAATAGCTTCTTTGGTCATAGAAAAGGCCCCACAAAGATTGAGTCAAAAAAATACAAAAATAAAATTGTCGAAATCGGCCGATTTCGTAAAGAGTTGCTTAGTAATAGCATTGGGTAGAAATTGGCTGAGTTCATGTTCCTAGAATGCGAGCCACAAATTATCAAATTTGTGTCGATTAAAGTATTTAAACGGTTTGAAAAAGGGTTCCACCACCTATTTTTTTTTAGATCATCGCTATCAGAAATTCAAATTTGCTTCAACATGCTGAGCACCGTTTTAAGCCACCAGCCTACCTTAATTACAACCTGACGAAAAAACCCACCAGACAGAATCTACACCCGCTCACATGTCATCTAGGAAGAAAAAGATAGAACAAGAGAAAAACATAGATCCGCCTCTCAAGAGGAACTTAACGTTGCCTAAACACCAGCAGCAGCAGCAGCACGCCAGAACCGTATCACAAGCCATGATATAATGGAGTGCCTGAACAAGCAAGAAAAAAATAATGAAGAATTAATCGACTTCATATCTAGAGTTTCTTTTGATTAGGTCCTATAAACATATGAAAGACAATAGCTTATAGGTCCTTTTCAAAAAAAACTCTAGATATGCTCGGTCCGGAGAACGACGACATGTGTTTTTCGGAACTCGGAGCCCAACCCCCGGAAGCACCAGGAAAAAAAACGAAGCCCAGAACAAAAAAACGGAAGGACTTACGGCGTTAAAAACAAAGAACAATCTCTGGCAGAAGAGGACCCGAAAGATCGCGTCGAGTAGCAGCAGCAGCTTGCAGCAGGTTGATCGGATGGCATGTGCCGGAGATTGTGCAGTAAAAAACGAGAGAGAGAGAGAATAAAGAGGCCCAATTTACGGAGTGTCAGGTGCTTCAAATCACGATTCGGGAGGTTTGTTTTTTTCTTTCGTGAGAATCGGGACTAATTTTCAGCTGGATGATTGTTTTTATTGGCTTTCTTTTCTACCGAAGAAATGCCAGGTTATTGAGAAGATATGCAGTTGTTTTCGGAATCACAAAAGAAAGAACGAATTTTGTGCGAAAATTACACTCCAATCTGTATGCAGATTGGAAAAAACTGAGATTGAGACTGTTTCTGAATATTAATTGACTTATTTGCTGCCAATTTTCGGCACAAAGAATTTCGGTTACCACTGCAAAACAGATGAAAAAACAAACAGTTTTCTCATATAGTGTTTCGGATAATCGGAATCTTTTTTCATCTCGGAACTTGAGATTATGGCGTGTTATATAACGAGCTTGGAAACAAATTTCATATCAAATAGTTTGAAATATAATTTATTTTGTGGACAATTTTTTAACTTATCTCATTTTTTTTAAGTACTGGTCAGATCTAAAGTATACTTTTTAATGTTACCCCTCTCAATGAGTTCGATAAATCTAGAGTTAATAAAACGGAATAAATCAATTTTTGCTTTGAATACACTGAAAATCATCAAAAATCGTTTCTTAATTGATGATATTATAGAATTTTCAGATCGCTCGATTATGACATTTTGAGATAATCAAACCTAACATTCGGAAGAGGTCCAACTCATTATTCTTGATGAAAGTAGTTTTCTATGATTTCGCTTTTTCCACAATTTTTAAATTCACATTTTTCGAATTCGATGAAACTTGTGCATGCAATGTCTTATGTCAAAAGAAGCCATTTTACATAATTAGTTTTTTCATACCAGTCTCCATCCAATTTTGAGGGCTGGTCATACAAAATGGGTACCTAAATGTATGAAATTCTGTGTCTTGAAAAGGATTGTAGTGATTGATTTGATGTCTTTGTGAAAGTTATACGTTTTGATTAGGACTTATCGATAAAAAAATAGGTACACAGAAAAAAACAAATTTCCCGATTTTTTATTTAACATTTATTCACAAAAAGTTGAATTCCCAAAATACGTATTTTATAATTTTATACATTTTTGATATGTTTTAAAGAACTAAAAAGACATTTTTTGAGCCATAGTGCGTGATAGTGCAAAATCTGGTTTAAGAGATATATTCTTTTTAAATCATGGTTTTTGGAAAATATCAAAAACCTGAACAAAAAATTACTAAATAAGCTTGGAATTTTCAACTAACGATATCTCTATTGGTCCTATTTTTTTAAATAAAAAGCATATAAACTTTTGTTATTTTTTCTATATTTTCGATAAAAATAATTCTAAATTTTTAAAATCAAGCTTTGTATTGAAAAGATCTAAAAATGCATATTACTCCTGTCCGGTTGTTGTCGTTATTTCTCAAAAAATTAGAAAAATAAATATT